>NC_089587.1:220289481-220589481 GCF_019320115.1 Miscanthus floridulus | reverse complement strand
AAGAAACCATTTCTATGATTTTTGCTCTCTTTCTTCATTAATTACGTTGCCATGTCAGCGTTTTGCCTACATGGCAAGTCATTTAATGAGGATAGAAACCATCATCAATGCACCATTGGGACTGCCCTAAAGAGTCCCCGAAGGATTGAAGGTTTGATGACTAATGACAATTGACAAATGTGTTGGATTCTGCGTACGTGGCACATGTGGGCAGTAGACTGGTATACCCTGAAGGATTGAAGATCTGATGGCTAGTCCGCTAGTGGCAACAAAGGGTTGGATTCTCAATGTGCCAACTGCCACGCTTGCGTACGTGGCACATGCAGACAGTAGGCTAGTATAAAGTGAGCCGTTTAAAATACGCACTTTTTTTTCTTTGGATCTGTCGATGTTTTATCACCGATAGCCTGCCACGGGGGCACCCGGGGCAGTATGTTCGGGCTTCGGCGTATGCCGAACACGATGGTTAACGCAAGACACAGTCGATTTATCCTGGTTCAGGCCCTCGATCGTAGATCGAGTAATAACCTTACGTCCAGTCGGCCTTAGCCTTTGCGTTGGATTGATTCTCAAGTGTTGTGTTGTACAATTGTTCTCCCTGTCTTAGGAGCCCTGCCCTCCTTTATATAGTCAGGAGGCCAGAGTCCTAGTCGGTTTATAATGAGATATCCTAGTAGGATTGCTTAATAGTTATACTACTAAGATTACAGGGGAAGAATCCTAGTTAGACTAGATCTTCTCTGTCCTTTGCGGGGTATCCTATGGGTCCCGCATCGACAAGCCCCCGAGCACTTCATGGTTGAGCTCTGAAAGTCTCGCTCTGCTCCTTCAAGTCTTGTTGAGTAGGAACAAAATGTCATCCGAGTGCTTTCTGGAGTGAAACCTTATAGCGCTTCTTGGGATCTTTGAGTCGCGAGTGCTTTTTGAAGAAAAAATACATCCATCTAGTTGTAGCCCCCGAGCCTCTTGCTATTTGGAACAAGGAGCTGGAGGATCTTGTCTTGAAGTTGCTCTGATTGTTCGTTGAAGTTTTAAAAAGAGCTCGAATATGGATCGTTCCGGGTTCTTTTTGTCGTAATGTCTTGAAGTGATCTGCGTTGAGAAAATCTTTTGGTGACGTGCGCTTTTTCGAGGAAAAAGTGCACTCACTGAGTGTAGCTCCCGATCCTCTTGCTATTTGGAACAAAAAGTTGGAGGGTCTTGATCTTTTATGTTGTTTGAAGAATTTGTGTTCTGAAGTAGTCCCCGAGACTTGGATTATTTCGTTATCCGAGTAGTTTCGCGGCATGTAGCCTCCGAGCTTATGTCCGGGTTCTTTTTGTTTCAGGAAGAACTCGGATGCGAGGTCTTGGCGTATTCTTTGATAGTCTGCTGTTGCCAGATGTAGTTGTATTGTGGTGGTTGAGCGTAAATGCCTTTTGTTCACGGGTTGTACTGTGCTAGTATATTCTTCCGAATATGCCCGTCTTCGAGTACTGTTTCTTCTCGCCTGAGTCATCCATTATTGAGTCCTGTCTTTTCACTGTGTCCTTTGTTGGGCTTATTTCGTTGGTGCTCCTGGTCCATGTGCGCCGATCCTTTGGCCTATAAATACCGTCCCGGAGTGCTTGTTTTCATCCATTGGACATTCTGTTGAAACCTTCTTGGTTGTGAACATGGTAGTTTGTGAAGTAGAGCAGCCCCCGGGCGTATTTTGTAGTTCCTGTGTGTCTTGTCGTAGCTGGAGGAAGTCTTGTGATAGGGATTAGAGGTAGGCTAATCCCGCGACAGCATTGTGCCAGGATGTACGTGGTGGTAGTTGGAGGAAGTCTTGTGATGTGGGCTTCGTTCCTTCATCCGGCAGTTCCGGGTTGATCCTCGTCGCCTGTCTTGAGACCGTCCGGTGCAGATCAACATCATATCCAGCATCACATCGGTCTTGGGTAGACAGATGCCCGCCGGCCTTCTCTGCTCCATGTTGCCCTGCCGTGCTGCCGATTTCCGCCTTGGATGCACTGCGTTCGTCCTTTGAAGAAAACAGTGTAGCTGATGGCGGTCTGTCCTTCCGAGTAGCAATTTGGGACACGTAGTCGTTCCAGAGCCTAGTCGTGTCCGTGTTCCTCTTTGCTACTTTGCTTTTCGTGGTGCCGAGTTCGTTGGGTCTTGTAGGTTTTGTAATCTTCTATTTTTGAAGTTGCTTGTAATGTAACGAATCTTGTCTTCTGAGTTGTCTTTGACTCTTCTGTTGTGATCCCTGTCATTCATGGGACTACCGAGTTCTTTCTTACATAACCGGGTTCTTTTGTTACTCGTGAGGTAGCCCTTTCTTTCTTCTTGGTTCAACGAGTTGTTCCTGTGGTCATCTGATAACTCTGCTGTGTTGCTGCGCGGATAAGTCTGAAATCTGTCCGTTGGTTCGTACCGTTGTGTGGATTCGTGCCCTCCGTCGTTTTAGCTGCGTCGGTAAATGGACCGTTGTTTTCCCACGATGTGCTTTAACGGGCCTTATGGGCCGTTTGTATCACTGAGAAATCTATTTAAAGACCTTTTATCTTCTTTCCCTTGTCACCCAGCTCTTTCCTTTAAACCCTAGTTCTCAGAAAACCGCCGCCGTCATTGTCGTTATCGCTCGAGCTCCATCGTTCTAGCTTCATCCTCCTTAGCGCCTTTGTTGCTTCCACCAATTCATGGGAAAGAAGAAGACCGCAAGCAAATCTCAGGCGACCTTTGTGGACGAGGAGTCGTCGCTTTCTTTGATCGAAAACCAGGAGTTCGTGGCCATGAGGGCAGCTCAGAAGGTTTGGCCGGCTCCAACAACCAGCGAAGACCAGCTGCGCGAGCTCGTTAGTGATGGCTTGATCTAGGACAAAGTCATCGCTGAATGGAGAGTTTCGGGTGAGCATCGGGTTCCGGCCCTGGGTCCTGGTGAGATTGTCCTTTTTGTCTCTTTTGTCCGCGCTGGTCTCTGTCTCCCTGCTTCTGTCTTCCTTCATCAGTTTCTTGGGTATTTCGGGGTTAGTTTGAACCATCTAACCCCCAATGCCGTTCTCCATCTTTCTGTTTTTGTCCATCTTTGTGAAGCCTTCCTTGGGATTCCTCCTTCTCTATCTCTTTTTCGTTTTTTCTTTCGCCTGAAACCTCAACCCCGCCGCGAGGAAACCAGTGTCCTTGGCGGTTGCGGGATTCAGTTTCGCCAGGGTCTCAAAATCAAGTTTTTTGATTATGACCTGGTCGATTCTGTCAAGGATTGGCGCGCCGAGTGGTTTTACGCTGCCAATTTGATCCCTTCTCTTGTTGTCCACTCCGGATCCGGTCCTGTGGCGAACGACCGGTGGGACAAAAAGCTTGAGTCTCCTGCTGAAATTCAGGCGATCCAACCTCTCTTTGATAGGATTAGTACGCTGAAACAGCAAGGATTGGCCGGCTTTGGTATTGTCTCAAGTTTTCTTCGTCGTCGGGTTCAGCCCTTGAAAGAGCGGGGACATCTCGGCTTTGAGTATTCTGGGGCTGAGGATTCTTCGCGCATGGTCCCAGCTCTTGAGCTGACCGGTGAGGAGGTACTCGAGCGTCTCCAGAAAATGCTGAAAGGAGTGAGCGTCATTCCTCCTGCTGTCCCTGAGTACTCGGCCAACAACCCGCCCCCAGCTGTGAGTTGTCTATCCTCCTTTTTCTTTTATTTGAGTTCTTTATGTACTCTTTGTGCGTCCGTTGTTGCTTAGTTTTTCTTTGTCTTGGTGTTTTGTCTTTTTTCGTAGGTGCTTGGTCGGAACTTCGTTGATCCGATCCGCCTTGATGTTCTCCCTGCTGTGGCGGAGGCCGGGGATCATCTAGCCGGTACTTCTGTAATTAGTAAGTCTCAAACTTTTACAGCCCTTCCTGGGGTATCTTTCGGATCTGATGATCTATATGAAGAGTATGTTCCTCGTCTAGTCCCTCGCGGACCTCGCAGCGTCCCGAAGAGGGGGCGGATGGACGGGTCTTCATCTGGCTTGCCTGTCTCCAAGAAGCCTCGCAAACCAAGTACTCCTTCAGGTACTCCAGTTGTTGCTAGCATGCTCTTAGGTGAGCACATTTAGTACTTCTTTGTTCTTTTATTTTCATGTTTCTCTCTTGAACTGAGTACTTTTCATCTCTTTTTCAGCGGGTGCTCTGGTTTCGCTGGCTGAGGAAGAAGAGGATGATGAAGTTCCCCTTATCACGCGGCGGTGAGTTGTTTTTCATATTCTTGTCGCATTGAGTTTTTCC
This sequence comes from Miscanthus floridulus, assembly GCF_019320115.1. NCBI lineage: Eukaryota > Viridiplantae > Streptophyta > Magnoliopsida > Poales > Poaceae > Miscanthus > Miscanthus floridulus. The sequence continues at coordinate 220,585,257 of NC_089587.1, read as the reverse complement.
TCTTTGTTTTTAATCTTAGTCTTGAACTTTTTTGAAGTAATCGGAGGTCGGGTGTGAGTTTTTCCGATGCTCTCACGCCGACTTCTTCCGAAGCTCCGGGGTCGAGTTCTTTAGTTTCTTCTGCCCCGAGCTGTATTGCTCCTCTGGTGCGGAGTTCTTCCACGGCTCCGGCTCCGGCTTCTTCCGTGGCTCCGTTGTCGGCTGTCCCGCTCCCGTCGCTGGGTGACGGGGACGTCTTCGCCGTCGTGGTTCCCCCTGCGAGGCCTTCTCTTGGCTTCGCAAGGAAAAAAGTAGTCGGGTGAGTAGATTCTTGCTTCGCCTTTTTGTCTTTTATCTTCCTTCCTCTGGTTCTTATTGGTGCTTCCTTTTATCACTTTTCAGTGCTTCGTCTTCTCTAACTTCTCCACCGACTTCTTCTCTGCTTCCCGCTGTGCCAACGAGTTCTGAGCCTCGAGACTCACATCATTCTGTTGATGAAGTCGCGGCGGGGGCTTCAGAGCTTCCTGGCGGAGTTGCGGGCTTGGTCGCTCCGGAGGTAACTGTGGCCGTCGCGCCGGGTTCTTCTGGGGATTTGGCTCCGGCTTCCCTGGAGGTTGCTCTGGTCGCTCCTGCTTCGCCCCAGCCGGCTTCTCTTTCCCCTTCTTTTACCTCCGGCGGCCCTTCCCTGTCCGATGATGTGGTGCAACAATTCGATGCCACTCATCGGTTATCGGAGCTGACCGCAGCCTGGGGGAGCTTGTCGACCCTCGCGACTTCTTTTGGTGAAAAGCTCCAGGTAAATTTTTCTGCCACTTTTCTTTTGCATGCTTGTTTTTCTTCTATCCTTACGCCCCGTTTCTCTTTGCCTCTTTCTGCTCAGTCTTTTTCTCGTGATCATTCTGGCTTCTTTTTCTCATCTGAAAATGAGAGGAAGTTGTCTTCGGAGGTAGACGCTCTGAAAGCCGATCTTGACCTTCTCCGGGCTGAGTTGGAGACGGAGCGCCAGTTGCACCAAAAGGAGGAGAAAGCCCTTCGCGCCCGGGTTGTGGAGACGGAGAAACAGAGAGATGCTGCGGTGGAGTCTGCGAAGAATGAAAGCAAAGGTGCCGCGGGTTCTGCCTGTTTCTTCTTGTATTTTGACTTCTTTTTCTGCTGACTTGTTCTTTGGTGTTCTGTTCTAGCTCTCCGGGTTGAGAAACAAAAGCTCTCGGAGAGTATTGATGAAATGAAGGCCCTTGTCCGTTCTAGTCATAATAGAGCTGAGGAGGTAAATACTCACGCTGAGGAAGAACTCGCCCTTGCTAGGCTGATTAGGCGTGGAGCTGACAGAGATCTTGTGCAGGCCCAAAAAACCATTGAAGGCCTATCTGGGAAGCTGGCGACGGCTACCGAGAATTGGAATGCCTTGTGGAAATCTTTTCGTTCGGTAGCCGACGTCCTCCGGACTTCGGCGGATGACGGGCAATCTTGGGCGCAGTTCATTCCTCGGATTCCGACTCGTTTCCAAGAGTTCGCGAAGAGGTGCGCCCAAGTATGTACCAAAAATGTGCTGGCCCAGGTCCGGGTCCTTGCTCCGGAGGCGCCTCTCTCCAAGATAGCGGAAGAAGCTGAAAGCCAAGAATATCTTGACGCCGTTGAAAAGATGGAGCCCGAGGTCGAAGATCTAGCCAGTAGGATTGTAGATGGTTTAAATATTGACCTTTCCCTCTCTGATGACAATGCCTGACTCGCTTGAGCATCCCCTTGTAATATTAAACTCCTTTTTAAATGAAGATTCTTTATTCTTGTTGATGTATTCTTTGCTTGGGTGCGGTTGAAGTTATTTGACTTGTTGAGTACCTTGTTCCGTTCTCGTCTATGCTCCGCAAAACGGCTCTATGTGTTATTCTTACGGGGCCCCTTGATTTGTCGGGTACTTTTCTTTTATCGTTCCTTTGTGATTCGTTGAGTGCTTTGTCCGTGTGATGACTTTGTTAGATGTAGATCTTCGTGTTAGCAACCTTTCGCCCGCACTATGTAAAACGACTCGGTATAGAATGCAGCTTTGATAAACTTCGGCATCCGAGTGCTTTCTTGAGTGGTGCTTGTGCTTTTTTGAAGAAGAAGTACCTCCATCTGGTTGTAGCCCCCGAGCCTCTTGCTTTTCGGAACGAAGTGCTGGAGGGTCTTTTGAAGTTAGATTTTGGTCGGCTTGGTTCATTTGCTTTTTGTTTCGGGTGTTAGCTTTTTAGCTACCCTCATCGGCGAGCTCAAGCGTCTTTTCAGCTATTTTGCTCTCGGCCGGAATGCTCAGGCATGTTTTCAGCCATTTTGCTTTTTGTTTCGGGTGTTAGCTTTTAGCTACCCTCATCGGCGGGCTCAAGCATCTTTTCAGCTATTTTGCTCTCGGCCGGGATGCTCAGGCATGTTTTCAGCCATTTTACTTTTTGTTTCGGGTGTTAGCTTTTAGCTACCCTCATCGGCGGGCTCAAGCATCTTTTCAGCTATTTTGCTCTCGGCCGGAATGCTCAGGCATGTTTTCAGCCATTTTGCTTTTTGTTTCGGGTGTTAGCTTTTGGCTACCCTCATCGGCGGGCTCAAGCGTCTTTTCAGCTATTTTGCTCTCGGCCGGGATGCTCAGGCATGTTTTCAGCCATGTTGCTTTTTTGTTTCGGGTGTTAGCTTTTAGCTACCCTCATCGGCGAGCTCAAGCGTCTTTTCAGCTATTTTGCTCTCGGCCGGAATGCTCAGGCATATTTTCAGCCATTTTGCTTTTTTGTTTCGTGAAAACAACTCGTTGGAAGTCATGACAAGACGTGCTGTGGATGAATATCATCTTTATTGATCATGAGTATAAACTAATACATATGTTTTTGAAGAGTATTGTCTTTCGTTGATTGTGAACATAGGTCCTTTGTGGCTTGCATGTCTGCTTTTCCCTGAGTTGTTTTTACGCATGGAATCTTCTTAGCTGGCTGATGTGCCATGTATTGCTGACTTCTTTTCCATCTTCGGTCATTAACTTGTATGTGCCGGGTCCGGTGACTTTTGTGACAATGAACGGGCCTTCCCAAGGACTGAGTAGCTTATGTCGTCCATCAGTCTTTTGTATCCTTCTTAGCACTAAGTCTCCGACTTGTAGTGATCGAGGTTGGGTACTTTTGTTGTAGTGCCGTCTTAAACCTTGTAGGTATCTGGCTGATTGAAGGGTAGCGTTTATTCTGACTTCTTCTGAGCTGTCGAGTTCTAATCTTCTTGCCAGCTGTCGATGTTTTATCACCGATAGCCTGTCACGGGGGTACCCGGGGCAGTATGTTCGGGCTTCGGCGTATGCCGAACACGATGGTTAACGCAAGACACAGTCGATTTATCCTGGTTCAGGCCCTCGATCGTAGATCGAGTAATAACCTTACGTCCAGTCGGCCTTAGCCTTTGCGTTGGATTGATTCTCAAGTGTTGTGTTGTACAATTGTTCTCCCTGTCTTAGGAGCCCTGCCCTCCTTTATATAGTCAGGAGGCCAGAGTCCTAGTCGGTTTATAATGAGATATCCTAGTAGGATTGCTTAATAGTTATACTACTAAAATTACAGGGGAAGAATCCTAGTTAGACTAGATCTTCTCTGTCCTTTGCGGGGTATCCTATGGGTCCCGCATCGACAGGATCCTACGCTTTTTTATGAAATTGAAAAGATTCTTATAAAATTGCTATGTCCTATGAAATTACTGCATAGGGCCTAGTTTAGAGCTAGGAGACGGTGCAAGACAAGTTTAAACAATGTATTTTACCAAGTAAGTACTCCCTCCAACCAGAAGTGCACAAAAGAATACAATTCTCGCATCTCAAGAAGTCAATCAGTTTAAACTTTAACCAAAATTATATAAAAAAATACTAACACTCTTGATACAAAATTAGTATCATTTAATTAATCATAAAATATATTTTTATAATAAATTTATTTGGAGACATAAATATTAATACTATTTGCTATAAACTTGATCAAACTTAGCTATTTTGATCGACACGGATCTCATAATTATATTCTTTTCTGGACGAAGAGAGTACATTAGTAGCTCGAACGATAAAAGAATGAACATAAAATGTCTTCTTTTTACATATCAGCCCTAGTAACCATCAAGATTTGAGAGACTCTTTTGCACGTTGACCTTACCTCTAGATTTGTAACACAACTACACAAATACTCATTATAACACAACGCGATCAGAAATGAGTGATTAAATCAAAGATATCACGACACCATTTCCCATTTTGCACGATTTCCAGATAACCACGATGGAGTCCAACATGCAGTGCCCACACATCTGGATGACTGTTTAATAAGCCCTAAAAGCGGCTGCGCACCTGTTAACACGCTGACGTAGCTTCAGAACCCGAGCATACACTGCATTGCCGTGAAAACGAGAGAGAACGTTTCCGTACATATTGCTATCTCCGGGCTTCTGCCTCCAGCGCAACAAGACAGCAGACAATGCTGAAGCTGAATTCTTTTCACTCAAATGGCTGAGCTGACGGTGAAGAAATTGGATAATAATCACTCCATATCAGAAATTTCATCCCCCTCCTCTTCCTCATCCTCATCAAGGATATAAACCAAGGCATGCCTCCGAGATGAAAAGACACAGGCTACTCCTCTTGATGCTGCATAAAACGATCAGAGAAGGAAGGCGACAGGAGTTACACTATATATCTATATTGTAATGACAAATAAGATTCCTACATAGAAAGTTCATGCTCGACATACCACTGACTGCGAGTGGAGTAGATACTGTGTGAGGTATGCTACGAACTTTCCCATAATCTGTGTCCAATTGCAGATCTAGTGCCTGCAAGTGTCGTGACAACAACAACAACAACAAAGCCATTTCCATTATTTTGTGACAACAACAAAGTGTCGTGACAGGAAAGCAGAAAATATACCATTTCCATTTAACAGAAAAGGTAAGGTCATAATTACTAACGAGTAATAAAATAGCACAAAATTAAGTTGTTGCTAGTACATCAATTCGAAGACATCACTGATGATTATATAGAGAGCTGCTATGAAATTAAGTATATAGCAGGAGATCAAACATAGAGGAAACAAGAATTATTACCACTAGTTTTTGCAAACTGTAAATATTTGCAGGGAATGTTCCTGGGAGTGGCATAAAGGAAAAGTTCTCTGTCTGCAACATCACCATCCAAGATTTTGCAGGGCTATCAGAACAAGACGTTTCACTCAGTAGTAAAACTACCTGGTTGTCCTGTTTGAAAAATGGGTAATTATTATTTTTGCAAGCTATGCCAAGTATTGTGCAAAAACTGGAATATTGTCTGAACAGATACAACATGAGTACCTTATAAAGTGACAGGTCAACACACTCATATTCGTCAGGTATATGCAACAGAAAACCTGATAGGGACGTCATGCTGAGGGCAGTACAACAGTTACCAGAGTCCTTTATCACACCGATGCAATTTCTTTTATTTAATGATCCATCAGGTATCTTGAAGCATACATAGTCAGTCAAGCTATAGGAGGATTCCTCATGCGATGAATCTTCATCCTGTTTTTTAAGTAACGATGGTTACAAATTATGAAGAACAAGCATCATCATCGATGCAAGGTATGTACATGAGTTCCAGACAGGCATAGTAGCAAATAATAACTTAATGAGTATGCTTTACTTTATGAACATGGTGCGTACAGGATGCAGGTAATGATGAGCACTTGTCAAAAATCACTAAAGAGAACATGAACCTTATAAAATGATATTGATGTTGGCATGCAGGATGATGACAAGGTAACTGATGATGTAACAGGGTATAAAGGAAGCAATCCTTGACATTGTATCTGCGAAGAGATAGTGGTAAATGGCATCAAGAAAGCCTCCTTCAAGCTGAAATGGATGACAACAGAAGTGGTAAGTGCAGCATAAACAACGTTAGCCAAAGGCAAGGAGCAACACATTTGAATTTTTTACTGTGGAAAGTGAAAATACAAAGACATGATAAAATATTGAATGTTCAAGTAACAACAATGTTAGTCAAAACAAGTACGATAGATGAAATATCAAACTCAAGCAATGGAGAACATATAACTGGTACAAATTTCTAAGTTATAAAATGACTCACCTAACTTCCAATTCATTGAATTGTTTTACCAAACTCTTTTCCAAAAATTGGGTGTCTGTAAATCCTCCAAAAACTACTAGTTGCTCTACATGTCTTGCAGTATCCCTGAAAACCCATGTTGAACAAAAACAATAAATGTGGGAAGCCAGCTAAACTAAATAATGATGGCAAAAACACATATAGGAACAAACAACGGCTCCATGTGATTGAGTGACTTTTAATAACATTTCGCTGGTTTGGACACAGGATTCATATATCTTTTTTCTCTCGAACCAGCTGGAGAGCTGCTCATCATTATAGAAGAGGAAAAATAAAGTACAAACAGCTGGAATGAATCCAGCAAAACAAGAGAACATACACAACGCGCCCAGAAAACCATAGCACGCATCACATACGGCTCAAACAGGATTCATGGACCATATATTCCAAGATCTTCAATAACTGGTTCCAGAGGACAATGCATTTTCCAACACCAAGATACCAATTGTAGAAAAAAAAACTAAAAATTGCAAATTTCAGAAGTAATTCCTGGCATTTATAAAATTCATGGTAGAACACACCAATCATGTCAGGCTATAACATTCTTATGTACATTTTGTTAGGAGAGAATGAACTCTATCCATTCGGTAGGCTTCAGCCCAAACATGTACATGGGCATATATGCATAGAAGCCCCTACGGCCCTACACAAAGAGGAAAGTACACAGACACATATACATCTATATCTAACACCCCCCCTCAAACTCAGGGTGGATCACGAAAACTAAGTTTGGAGAGAAAGAAACGATGTTGAGCTCTTGTCTGTGCCTTTGTGAAGAAGTAAGCCAACTGAAGCTCCGAAGGCACATAGCGAAGAGTAATGATATCATCCTGCCCTTGTGCCCGAGTGTAAGACGCATCAACACCGATATGCTTGGTGAGGTCATGCTTCACCAGATCACGAGCTATGCTGATAGCACCGGTACTGTCAGACAAGAGAGGAGTTGGCACAGAAACTGAAACACCAAAATCCTCAAGTAGCCAGCGCAGCCAAGTAACCTCTGCTCTCGCAAGAGCCATAGCTCGCAACTCAGCCTCTGCACTCGAACGAGAAACCGCAGTATGCTTCTTAGTCTTCCAAGCAATGAGAGAACCACCGAGAAAAACACAATAGGCTGAAAGAGAGCGACGATCAGAAGAGTCGCTAGCCCAAGTAGAATTGGAGTAGGCTTGGAGTTGAAAAGAGCTAGAGCGCGGGAAGAACAAACGGCGAGTAATGGTCCCACGAAGGTAACGCAAGACACTAAGAAGATGACTATAGTGGAGGTGAGTGGGAGCAGAAACAAGCATATGAAATGTCAGGACGAGTCACACCCAAATAGACAAGACTCCCAACAATATGACGATATCGAGTGGGATCAATGAAAGGTTCACCATCAGTTGTGCGAAGATGAAGATTAAGCTCTATGGGAGTCTCAACAGTGCGATGATCAGTGAGGGAAGAACGATCAAGAAGATCTTGAATGTACTTTTCTTGGGACAGATAAATGCCATCAGAGGTGGAAGAGACCTCAATCCCAAGAAAGTAACGAAGAGGGCCAAGATCGGACATGAGAAACTGCTCATTGAGACGTGCCTTCACAAATGCAATATACTCAGAATCATCACCAGTGATGATCATATCATCAACATAAAGAAGAAGAGTGCGGCCACGAGATGAATTATGAACAAACAAGGCAGGGTCATGAGCACTCGGAGAAAAACCAACAGCCGCGATCACAGAGGAAAAGCGCTGAAACCAAGCGCGAGGAGCTTGTTTCAGACCATAAAGAGAGCGACGAAGACGACAAACGATGCCATCAGGAACAAGATACCCAGGAGGTGGTCGCATGTAGACCTCCTCATGGAGTTCACCATTAAGAAAGGCATTTTTGACATCAAGTTGAGAGATGGACCAGGCACGAACAGAGGCCACAACAAGGAGAGTGCGAATAGTGGTCATGTGAGCCACAGGAGCAGAGGTCTCGTCATAGTCGCGACCATGCTCCTGTTGAAAACCACGAGCAACAAGACGGGCCTTATAACGCTCGAGAGAGCCATCGGAGCGAGTCTTAATCTTATAAACCCACTTACACGTGATGGGACGAGCATGAGAAGGAAGAGGAACAAGATCCCAAGTGCCAGTGCGCTCTAGAGCAGCAATCTCCTCAGCCATGGCATGTTGCCATTCTGGATAACAAATGGCATCATGGTATGTGGTCGGCTCAGAAAGAACGGTGCCAGCAAAACCATACCGGTTTGTAGGCTTCAGCGACCCCCGATCACGAAAATCATAACGAGAGGATGGCTGAGAGGAAATATCCGCAACCGAAGATGTCTCAACCGGAGGTGAAACATCAGGAGACGACTCAACAGGAGGTGGGGGATTCTGGAGGCGACCACTGTAGGTGTGAATCACAGGGGGTTTGGAATCATAAATGGACCTAAAAGGAACATGTGAAGGCGGCTTAGAAGGCAACAAAGGAGAGGGTGCAAGAGGAGATGGTGGAGGAAGAAACACATTGGAGATAGGTGTATCAGGAAAAATCAAGAAGGAAAGAAGCTCAACAACGGCCTGGGAAGAAACATCAGAGGTAGGCCGAGGATAGAATGGACGAGACTCGTCAAAAGTAACGTCCCGAGAAATCCGCATACGACGAGCAACAGGGTCCCAACAACGATATCCCTTGTGTTCAACACTACAGCCCAGGAAAACACGCTCAACAGACTGAGATGTCAGCTTAGTGCGTTCACGAGGAGCAAGGACATAGCAAAGACACCCAAAAAGGCGAAGACTGGAGTAATCTGGTGGCTTGCCACAGAGGCGCTCATATGGGATTCCGCCTTGAAGAGCAGATGAAGGCTGAATGTTAGTTAAATAAGTGGCAGTAGATATCGCATCAGCCCAGAAATGAGGTGGAACAGAGGAAGCAATCATAAGGGCACGAGCAGAAGAAGGTGGCGATGCTTACGCTTAGCAACACCATTCTGAGGGTGCGCACCAGGACAAGAAAACTAAGAAAGAGTGCCCTGCTCAGAAAGAAATTGGCGAAAAGAGCCCGAGAGATACTCCCCAGCAGAGTCAGCACGAAAAACACGAATAGGAGTATCAAATTGAGTACGAATCATCTGAGCAAATATCTTATATATGGATAACACCTCATTACGATGTTTCATGAAATACACCCATGTGAAGCGAGAGAAATCATCGATAAATATGACATAATATTGATGACCCCCTTTTGAAACGAAGGGTGCGGGACCCCATACATCAGAATGAACAAGGTCAAAGGGACGCTGTGACACTGACCCACTAGAGGGATATGGAAGTTGGAGCTGTTTGTCAAGCTTACAACCCTGACACTGATCTAAAGAAACATCACCAGAGACATTTCCCAAAAGACCACGACGGACAAGAGTGGATAGCCGGGAACCACATAAATGTCCCAATCGATGATGCCATTGAGCAAAAGATGAAGAAGCGGATGCAGGAGAAGCAGAGCCCACAAGACTGGCAGAGGCAGCGGAAGGAAGACGAAGCCAGTCAAGTTCCCAAAGACACTGAGAATCACGGCGGCGAGGGCCAGTACCAACCAGGAGACCCGTGCTGAGATCCTAGACACGACAAGAGTCAGAATAAAAAATAACACGACAACCATGTTCGGTGAGCTGGCCAGCGAAAATAGCTGCATGGTCAAATTATGGACATATGAAACAGTAAGGAACGTGAAAAGAGGATGACAAAAGAGTGCCATGTCCAAGAACTGGGAGAGGTGAGCCGTCGACGGTCTGAACAATGATAGAAGTAGAAAGAGGACGAATGGAAGAAAGACTGGTACAATCAGAGGTCATGTGAAAAGAAGCACCAGAATCAAGAATCCATGGCAAAGTACCTGAAGTGAACGGTGGTTCCCCAGTGGAAGACTGTGAGGCAGCAGCAGAAACCGAAGGTGCAGAGACTGTGGTGACAGAACCAAGCAGCTCCAATAGGCACAGAGGGAGCTAGCCGACGAAGCAACATGAGTATCTCCTGTGTCTCAGAACCAGCCAAGCTACTCGAAGAGGGTCCAGCAGTAGAACGATCAGAACCCTGTGAGGAACGACCACCGGCGTGAATGAGCCTTCTCCTTCCTCTTCTTCTTATAACAATAATCTTCAACATGTCCATCTTTTTCACAGTAATTGCAGTGAAGTCCACCAGTACTACCACTCCCAGAGGAGGACACCGCTGACGAAGGTGCTGTAGGGAGGGGTGTAGGACGTCCAGAAGTTGTCATGGATGGAGGTGCAGAGCAATCAGCCAGCACTGACGAGGCAGGTGACTGCAGCAAGCCAGCAGAACGAAGACGGATCTCTTCATTCCGAACAGCAGCAAGAGCATTCATCAGGGACACACAGGGTTCACGAGCTTGTAACTGAGCACGAAGAGGCTACAAACTCAGCACGAAGACGAGTCAGAAAATCGTAGGTGCAGCCAAAGCTCAAGGTGGCTCATGTTGCTTCGTGCAGGACTCACAAGTGGCAGGGGACAGCTGAGGACTCAAGAGTGTCAAGCTCACGCCACACACTAGAGAGCTGGTTAAAGAAATCTCAATTGTAGCATCACCCTGTTGCAACAACTGCTCTTGGCGTAAAGCCGCAATGTATGTGGACTGACCAGAGGGCTCATAACGCTGGCGAAGAAAAGCCCACATCTGAGAAGCATAGTCAAGCTCTACAATATCGGCAGTCAAATGTTCCTCCATGCTAGCAGTTAGAACAGCACCTGCACGAGCATCCTCATCCAACCTCCGATATGCTGCAAACTGAGACATGTAGGAGGTCATATCATCATTATATTCATCACGCAATTTCTTCTTATCATCATCTGAAGTTGCAGGAGGAAAGACTGGCTGCACAGGAGGAGTGGGTAAAGGTGGACACGGCAGTTCACCAGGTGAGAAAATCCCAAAGCCGTAGACCACGCATATGCCAACGCATGCGAGAAACCCAAACACGATAATTAGTGCCATTGAAAATCACTGGACATCAGTGGAATCTGACCCCCACTAGACTGAGAATGCAGACCAGCAACCGGTTGAGGATATGAACTTGAAGCCATCCTAGTTCATAGTGCAAAGAGACAACCAAACCAAATGCAAAAAAAAAAAACGGAAGCTCTCCTCTGCTCCAAGTCGCCCCTCCCTTGCTGAGGACCGCGCCCAGCTTCCCCGAGCGAGGGGCGAAATCAACCAGAGGGCCAGCGTCCGGCGTGGGGAGGGGCAAGCAGGCGGCAGCCAGGGGAGTTGCAGCGTCCACCGGAGGCCGCGGCCAGCCGGCAGCACGCCGGAGCGAGCGCACGCGCACGCGCGGTCGCCCGACGGCTGAGGCTGGCGCACGCGCGGCCACACCCGACGACTAAGGCTGGGCAGCACCAGCAACTGCGGCGGCACGCAGGCAGCGGCGGGCCGCAACGGACGGGTGCGACGGCGTGGAAGAGAAGCAGCAGCCGCGGGTCGCGACGGCGTGCGGATGGATGCGGTGGCGCGCGGACGAGCGCGCGGACGAGCGCGGCGGCGCACGGGAGGAGCAGAGCAGGGGTACTCGCCGGCGGCAACAATGCCGGCGATGCCTGCAACGACAGCGAGGTAAACCTAGACACCGGCTCTGGATACCATGTTAGGAGAGAATGAACTCTATCCATTCGGTAGGCTTCAGCCCAAACACGTACATGGGCATATATGCATAGAAGCCCTTACACAAAGAGGAAAGTACACAGACACATATACATCTATATCTAACACATTTAACCCTACTGGAGGGTTTGACATGTGCATGACAGTTATCTTATTACAAAACAATGAAAGAATATAATTTAGTAACACTTTTTAACTTTTACACAGGAAATATACGACAGAAAGTGGAATGTTACTTACATATCACACTCAATTCTCTCATCTGCTTCAAGTAGCTGTTTGATTGGATCCTTATCAAGAAGGAACTTAAGAAAAATCACCACAAGTTCACTACAAAGGATGAGACCTGGTAATTAATAACAAAACATTGATACATGATTTGTGAATCAAGAGAATAACAGGAAAAAAAGGACTAACCTGTTTGCTGCTGGAACTTGGTCGGTAGGCTCATTTAATAATATTTTAACAGACTTTAAAACCCAGGCGAAGAAATTTTGAAACTGGGAAACAGTTAACAATGGTAGTTAGTTACTATACAGTATAGAATAAACCCGCCAACATATTATCACCACCAACCATGATGCATAGAGGATAGAGCATAGAAACACATACTATAGCACAAACACAATGCACATCAAATAGCATGTGACTAATAAAAGCACGATCAATGCATAAATGATATTGGTAACCGTAGATTCAATTAGGTGTATCAAAATCTACAGATTGATTTGAAGATACTGCATGCACAAAGATGTCATATTCGGATCCACAAGGCCAGCAGAATTTAGGTACTAAGAAAACTAAATTTTGGGGAAAACTATTGGAACATAATTGGTTGTTCAAACATTCACTGGCAAATGGTAGGCAACTGCAGAAATATTTGTTCAGCCTACTACTCGAATAAACACAATAAATAGGATGAATCTGTTTAGCACACTTTGGTCATTAAAAGAAATTGGACATTATTTAGGTAGGAGGTAGGAGTTTCATTTTCAAAAGATTAAAAAAAACTAATTCAAACGGAGGTACTAGAATATGCAAAAGGAAAATAGAAAGGTACCAGATAAACAACAGTAGCTGCAACCCTTGAAAAGCGCTCAACTTGAACAACTAACATCCCTATACTCTCAGTTACACCATCAATAAGCTTTTCATCTAACCCGATAATTTGAAATCGTGAACGCCATCTTGCAAGGCCTCTTAATTCTGCGAGTCTGAATGAAATAATCTCCACTGCAGGCTGTAAATAAAGAACATAAATAAGAAGGCGCTCAATTTTTGCAATAGAAACTAAGGAAAAAGGTACATGTATCTGTAATACTTGTTAGTCCAGCAAAATTATATGACCTTGAATTTAGGGAATCACATAATTAGTTATATTTTCATGCAGAAAATCCAGTTTGACGTCCCTAACTAGTAAAATGCTAAGAAAGCTCTGTGGCATCAGTAGGTAGTAGCTGACCTGAAGATGCTCAGTGATAATGCCACGAATATCTCTTCCAGCACTGTCAACAGCCTTGGCTATCCTCTTGAGACCCTACCCACACATGAATGACAATTGAGGGAGTCTGACAAAACAAGTTACAGAAGTGGTAGGAGCAACAATTACCGCTTCACCAAGTGAACTAGCTAAAAAATGGTGAAGTGCTGGACTTGTTCGTGTCCCAAACAAAAGGCTCAGAAACTCATCCTCAGAACTAGATTCCACTCCTGTAAGCATATAGAAATTTTCATGTTAGAAACTTTCAGCTATGGAAGAATGAAGGCACAAATTTCCTGATGCTTATGGTTCAAGAGAAACCATCATACCATGTGCAGATATCAGATTGGACAAGGCACTAAATTTCTCATGAAATAAACTCATGGCGTTTGACCATTGTTTGGATATTAAAGATACAGAAGCACGGACAACTTCGACCAGATCTTGAATACTTGATGCTTGTTGGGACACCTGATGCAGCTCATTTTTTCTTTACAGCATTTATGGATGATAAATACAAATTTTAGTACATGACAATAATAAGCATAAATTGATACACAGACAAAGAGTTTATCAATGAAATACTTTGGGTATGTTTTTAGTAATGAAATTTTGCATGTTTCTATAAAATCTAATTGTAGTGCGTAAAGCGAGCCATGGGCCCATTAAAAGATAGGTAATTCTAGAACTAAATGTGGATCTTAATATAGAACTCAGCATACAAGACAACAAGATATGGTTTCTGAACAAGGAAGGAAGGAAGGAAGTACAACTCAATGAAACAATTATGTCATTACCGGTTGAAGAAGATAGAAGTATCTAGGTAGAGACAATGTAATCCAGAACTTTCGCAGCTGTGAGAAAGGTTGTCGGTGTCAACCAACTTTCCAAAGCACAGAAGAACCAATTTCTGGAGGTTTCTTGATAAAGAGACCTGATATAAGAAAAATGAGTGCACATAATCTCTTTTTTCTTAAATAAAAGTGCACACAATCTCATCTCTAGGAGATTAACATGCGCATCGGAAACTAAGCATCAATTACCTTGCTGACTGAAGCATCCTTGAGTTGGTAACTCTTTCCAGAAGATCCAACATTGATTGGGATTTTAGTTATGTTCTGAAATTTCAAAGGCATAAGCTACTGGTTCATAGAGCATTGAACTGGACAAAGAACAATCATAAAAAATGACACAGAAAATTGGCAATGATTGCTGAAATGCCCATAGGTTCAACCCTTGAGATTACACAGGACAGTAAATAAAGATGCAAATGCATAAAATAAGTGAAACTTCTACTCAGATGACACCTAGAGTTTGTTGTGGGTCTGCCACTAATAACAATAGCCAAGCCTAAAAGGCTAGGGCTCAACTTCTGTTTGCTTTGTTTAAATTGAGCATATTAACTTCACAAAATATCTCTGTGTAGAACACATTTCCAGATGAGCTGTTAGAGTAGAAAGGTCTCCAGAACCAATAACAGGAAACATTGAAGCAGGAAAAAGCATGCATGACAGACTAATTTTTGTTGAGTTCAAATTATGGACAACAACTGAGTCACTGTATTTACTTACTATCATTCCAACAGGAAATATTCCAAAAATGCTGAAGCAAACACAACCATCTTTGCCACCACTGCACAGAATGTTAAAACGCTGACAGGAAGCACTAGAAAATTCTGGAATAGCTTCTTCGTTCTCATCCGCAAGACCAGTATCTCCAGAACTTAGTCCACCTATCCTAGGCATCACAGGAGCAGGAGGAAAGAAACGTGTGGTGCGGTCTTCATAGAATAAAAACTCATCCTTGTCAGGCTGAATAAATTAGCAGAAGGCTCAGTAATGAGAAGTTTTAGTAGAGACCTAAACTAATTTTGATTAGAGCTGAAACTTTTCATGACTACACATGTGTTACTATATGATGTTTAAAATTGGACGGCGCTATATTTTTATATTACAATGAGATGCAACAATAAGATGGCAAAGGCAATAGCATACCCTTGACAGTGGATCGTCTTCTGCCCAATTCAAACATACAATGGCAACATCGTGGGATTTTGTAGTTCTTAGCATCTTCCCGTTCTGCAACGAGATTTCTATTCAGTTATAAATGCACGAAGTGACAGTGTAAAAGAAAAGTAACAAGTAGATCTTGACAGCATGAGACATTGTTATATTTCCAGATTAACTGACAGTGGCAAGCTGTGCAGATTTTGTCTTGTACTCAAATTAAAGCAGGTAGGGAGTATGAAAGATTTACATACACTACTAGTACTAACAATTTGAGTGAAATTGCGAAGAAATTTAATGACACTGCAATACATTTCCCCCTCTGTGTGTGTGATTATAGTGCCAATCAATCGCCTGTACCTAAGCATTTTGGCAGAGTTTTGGGTAAATTCCCCCCACCAAATTATTTTTTAGCCCTTCAAGCTTAATTAGCCATTGAAAGATGGTCAAAGAAAACATTACACTTATTACAGACTACTTGTTGAGTGATGACGTCGATTTGTAAAGTTCGTTTTAATACAGGCAGCAGGTGGCTAGCTGGAAGCAGGCCAAGCTAGCTTTGCAGAGGATGCAAGATACTAAGAGAGCGTCATGGGAAAAGGGTGTATTTCATTTCAAGAAAATATTGTGAGAAGTTTATCATGGAAGAATGAGGTCTTGAGAATCTGCATAGATGTTCAAGCAGTGGCTGCAAGATCCCCAACTGTATGTGATCAAGTGGTCTTGTATGTCAAACACAATCGTATAGCCGGCGCACATTATTCTTCAAGAAGTATTAAAATGCCTCTATTGAAAACATAGTTGGGCAAGAAGTCCTTGAGGCCTGTGTCCCTTAATTGCCTCCTAATAGTTCACCCATAAAGGTTTAGTAAGCATGATATCAAAATGGGAATAAGCAATTAGAAAATTATTAAGAGAAGATAGGCACTGGATCAGGTTTCTATGAAGTATGAACGAATGTTCATACAAAGACACAAAAGGCACCAAGAGTTTTTAATCATCATCCAGATACACACCTCCACATCATGCAAAAGAACCAAACCATCTTC
This sequence comes from Miscanthus floridulus, assembly GCF_019320115.1. NCBI lineage: Eukaryota > Viridiplantae > Streptophyta > Magnoliopsida > Poales > Poaceae > Miscanthus > Miscanthus floridulus. The sequence continues at coordinate 220,568,939 of NC_089587.1, read as the reverse complement.
TGTGCCAAGTGCTATTATTTTACCATCAGGGCTCCAACAAATTGATGTGATGCACTTCCCTGAACAATTATAAATACTTTAGTTCTCAGTTTCTCACTTCTCACTACCTTTTGGAAGTTCAAAGCCAGACATGATCTTATAAATCACTATAACTACTAAGTAAAAAGGTATAAATGAAGGGCACACTGAGATTGACAGATTGTACATATTGATTGTAAAGACAAGGAACATCCAAAGTGAGTAAAGCAATGGGCATCTGAGGGCAATGGAGTAGGGGTGTACCAACCTGGAGAGATTGTCCATAGCCTTTGCCAATTGAAGCGATGGAGGAGAACCTTGGAGTCATCAGTAACCATAGCAAGCAGATCCTTCTCTGGATTCCATTCTGCCATTTTTATCTACAAGTATGAAACATAGGCACGTCAGTGCCCGATGCCCCCATTTAGCATACATTAAGAATTGGTCTTTGGTCTAAAAAAGTATACATTAAGAAATAGGAACAAAAAACAATGGGAAATTGAATCTCATTGTGCTCAATTGATTATGAATTACAGAAATGATATAAGGCGCCAAAAGGTGAAATTCAGTGTCAGCAACCAGTATGATATATGTGCTTGCTATTAACTTCTCTGTTACTTAAGGATTGCTTTTTTAGCGAATTATAAACACGATACAAGATGAATGAGACGGATTAAGCATGAACAAGAGTAAACGGTGCAATCACTAAAGTGCATTTGCCAACAAAAATTAGCACTCAAAGCTGAAATCAGTGCTCCATATCAGTGAAATACTGAAATAGCACCTCACGACTTACAGAGAGTTCAGACCAACCAGTTCCCACTGAACCCAACAGCATCCCTGTCAACTCTGCACAGCGACAGTAGGATCCGACTTAATCCTCGTAGGAATTTCAACAAACAACAGTTGGGACACACGCAACGCTCGGCAGCAGCAACCCAAGGATCCAGCCGCCACTTCTCGTGAACTGGCCATTGCTCTGGACGGCGTGAACCCAAGAGGCCGCACACTATTTTGTAGCCTCAGCACATGTTGGTTAAGAATCAGAACAGCACGAACTCGTACACACAGCGTTTGGCTACGCAGAAGGGGGAGGCGGGGGAGGAGGGCGGAGGCTAGACCTGGGACGGGATGGGCTTGTCGAACTGGAGCTGGAACGGCGTGGACGCCGCCGCGGCCGTGGACGCATCCTCCATCTGCTCCTCCGCCATGCCCGGCGTCCGTCGACGACCGTGAGAAGAAGGGAGGGATTTTGTTGGGGGAAAACTCCTTTTGAGCGGGCGGGCGCGAGAGAGGACTGAGGAACAAATGGCGACGGCGATTGCGAGAGCAAATTGGAGCTCTCATGGCAGGTGGGCTGCGCCCAAATACCACTAAACTTGTGGGCTTCGTTGAAATGCCCTTATAAAACGAATCTAACATTTTATATTTTATTTTAAATTTTAAGTCCACTTTTAATATTTTTCGTCCAAACTTTTAGCCTAAACTGACCATTTTACTCCTGAGCAGCCGTGCCCTCTCATCTCTTCCCCTCTCTCGCTCCCGTCGCCTCCCCTTCCTCTCTCCCTCTCCCTCCCTCTCCCGAGGTCGCGCCGCCTCTCTCTCTTCCCCCTCTCCCGGTGTGCAGGCGCACCGTACGGGCCCGCCGCGCTGGCCGTCCTCCGACGAGGTGGCGCGCCGCGGCGGCGGTGGCGCAGCGCGGGCGGCCCCCTCCCCTCTCCCTCTCCCTCCGTCTCGATCTACCACTGGGCTGTGCGCGCGGCCGACGCAGGGCAGGGCAGAGGCATGGCCTTGTAGGCCAGTTGTCCTCATCTTCCCCTCTCTCCCTCTCTCCTGCTGTGGCCGCTCATGGTGCTCGTGCCCGGTGCCGGTGGGTCTCGACGGTGCCGCGGTTGGCACAGAGCAGTCTCAGGAGCTCTCGTTTCCTCTTGTATTTTTTGATTTTGCTTTTGCCTCTCTGATTCGTCCCTTCAATGACTTCGATTCGTGTTCTAGGGTTTGGCCTAGAATGCCTCTAGGGTTTAGCTTTTTTTCTCAGTTTTTCCCTCCCCCGTTCTTGCTTCGATTCTTTATTTTGAGACCGATTTAGTTTGTTCTTTTTTTTGCTCAGATTCGTGCTATAACATGAGTTGATGCTACCCCTTAAGTGAATTTGATTGAATCGAGTCGAGCACGAAGATATTGAACGAATTCCGTTTTTGGGGAGTTTTTCGTGTTCTTGGCCGTGATCTAATTTTCCTGGAGTTTGGGTTGAAATTGGACGATGATCTCTTAGAGTATGCTCACCAACTCCCTTGTGATGGCCTGTGAAAAGTTTGGTCGCGATTTGTTTTGATTTGGTCCAGTTTTTCGTCGATTTTGTGGCTGTCGGTTTCCTGTTCTAAATTTCCAGTTCTTCGTTTCTTCCTGCTTGTTCGTCGTGGGAGGCCGAGCAACAGGAGCCGCGTGCTCCCAGCGCCAGTCCAGTGACCGGCCGCTCGTCCAGGTGCTCTGCTCAGCGGTGAGCAGCTCCACCGCTCAAGCCCCTCTCTATCTCCCACCGTCTCTCTCTGTGCCCGGCGGCGAGCAGCACCACCGCCCGCACTTCTCTCTCTGCTCGCTTTCCCCCACCGATTCAACGAGCTCAGGGGCAAAATGGTCACTGAAGGCTAAAATTTTAGCTGAAATTTTTTTAAAGTAGACTTAAAACTCAAAATGGCATTATAGCGTGTTTGACTCGTTTCATAAGGGTATTTCAGCGAAGCCCACAAAATTGATGGCATTTGGACGAAGCCCACTCCCCATAATGGCAAAATTCTGATTTTCTCCGATTGCGAGAGTCGAAGCCGGCGAGGCACCGAGACGCGGAGAGAGGGGTTGGGCAATTGGGCTTGAAAAAATTTTGGGGCAAAAGCAGGCCGTCAGCGGTTATGGCCTATACTAAGCCCAGTGGTTACGGCCCACGTTTCTTTTTGCGAATGCAAGCAATACTGAGCATGTCCGGAGTACTCAATATTTTCTTCAAAAACACGAAGTTTTACAACTCCTAAAAGGCTATGTCCAAAAATTTCTAATAATCAACTCCCTAAAATATAAAATATAATTTTACATCAGGAATCTTGTACTATTTCTAAATTATCCTAACCACTTTTATATATTTCTTCTCTCTTGTACATTTACATCAGGAACCATTTTCCTGCTCTTTATTCTTTCCACACCCTTCTACCTTTAGATTGGCCGATAAACACGTGCGGGAGAGAAGATACGCGTGACTCGAAAGCGCTTAACTTTACACGGAACAGGGTGACTTTTCTCAAGTTCTAAAAGATTAAGAGGATGGATTAGGAGTTGTTGAAGATGAGTTTTTTCTTATCTTGCTAAAAAATCAAGAATTAGAAAGGATTTAGGGAACTCTTGGAGATGCTCTAATATGGTCTTGAGATGATTTAAAGGCCGACCTATATATACAATTAATTTCCTTCCTTTTACAATTTTATTGTACTAATTTCAAGATAAACAAAACAAAGCTTGTAATTTGCATAGCAGAAATCGTATATAATGGTAAGAGAGTTACTCAAAAAAAACAGCTCATGAGACAGTTGCTTCACAAAATTTTCTCACCTTTTTCTCCCCCTTTCATAAAAAATTATATACGACACTGCATCAGACGATCTGATCATTTGTACTAGACATCTCTCCCCCACATCATAAAAAAATCGTAAACGACACTGCATTATACGATTTGATCATCGACAGCATTAGACGATTTGATCATTGGCAGACGATCTATGAGATCATTGGTAAGCACTTGTCCTTAGAAAATTCACTGTGGGAATTGAAGCTAAAAGCTATATGACGCTCTTAAATAAACCTTCATGTAGAAACTCATTCTTTGTAAGTAAATCAGAAGAAGATAGCCATTTAACTATCACACTGGCAGCCTCATAATCATTTCATACAATCAATGTTTTATATGTTAAACCTAGTTTAGGAGAACCAATAGAACTAGAAACCACGCGTGGCGTTTGTGGCAGAACCACCCGAAATAGCACGCTTTCCAGATGCGCTCGTCTTCTACCAGACACTAAGGCACCCCGAGAGTAAACTACATCGAACAGTTCCAGTCGAGCACACTCCGAGGAGGAACTCGAATAATCTACGTTTTTCTCCAGGATCCAATAATGAGAACGAGTTTACAATACTTAGTTCATTTCATACAACCAGAATTCTTAGAAATACATCATTACAATACCAAGTTCAGAGTGCGGAATTTAAACAGCGGAATTACAATAAACATCTAACGATAAGATACAAGGATCCGTCTGTGCCCACCAGAATAATCATCCACACAACAGCTACTCGTCAAGCTGCACCTGCAACAGGGGTAAATAAACCCTGAGTACACAATGTACTTGCAAGACTTACCCGACTAGTGAGAATAATTTTCTGAATCCAAAGAATATGATAAGCTTTACGGTTTGCTGGGTTTTCTTTTTGCGAAAAGTCTTACTAGTAGTGAATCCTTATGTATGTTCCTATGAGCAGTCATGATTAGTTCATTATCTAGCCATTCTATGTAAGCACATGTTCTACCTTCGAGCAAGAGTTGAGCAATCAGATCTATTTCATCATCTTTCATCTTCCAGTTCTTATTATGGTGCTAGATCGTAGATAAGTCGTACCGTATTACACGGCGATTCGCGAACCAATGTAGCACAGCTGAGTACCCCAAAACACACGCCCCGCTTGTACCCCAAGCATAAGCAGGACCAACCCACCACTCTCCTGTCAAGAGGTCCAGGTCCCCGTCCAAACTTGGACTCCAAGCCCCTACACCTGAGTCCCGGACTCAGTGTGGTGCTTAGACCTCCATCATCCCCGTCTCCAATCAGTCGGTCCAGAAAGAGACGGAACCCACGACAAGAGAGCAACGAGCCTTCTCTACTCCCATAAACAAGTATGTGCTCAGGATAATAAGTCTCTGACCTGACTAGAATCCAGTGCAACGACCGATCCTTAACCGACACGGACAAGGAAAAACAGTAGTAACCAAGCTATGCCCCGTTGGCCGCGGAATACAACCTCTTACACCCATCAATACCCGTACCATATCCCTGCCCCGTCTCCATTTTCTTTCACCATTTTATCATGAGAGTGATAATAATAATCACCTATTGTTAGTAATGACAGGTTACTCACGCTATCGATAGCCTAAGTATAGCAGCTACTCGACCTATGCTAGTAGGACTCCTGGGTAGGTATATCTATGCTTGTAGTTTCAATATAAATCATGTAACGTAAATGCATATCATATATATATATATATATATATATATATATATATATATATATATATATATATATATCCAGTGATCATTCAAAATAAGGGTTATGCACCGGGGCTTGCCTTGGGCAGGCAGGCGTGGTGTCAGCTCAGTCAGTCAGTGGTAGCTCCGAGACCTCCTCCTGCACGAGGATCTCCTTCTCGTACTCCTCGATCATCTCCTCGATCTTCATGGTCTTCGATGATTATGATCTCTGCCAACTCGTTCTCTACATACATGCGATGATAATGACAACACTTAGTATTTTAGCAACAACAGCTCCTAAATTAAGAATACACATGGTAAACTACTAAGCTAGCTCTAATGACTAAGATACTAAGCTAACTATCATCTTCATCAAGTAAAGTAGTTGGGTTCAACTAACAAACACCTAGCTTTACAAATGAAGGATATCTTTATTTCTACTAATGATTTAATGTATATTTGAAACAAAAAGCATTTAACTACCATTAGGTTATGTCTATTCCTAAAGCTACAAAAATTACAGCGAGCATATAATAATACCATGAAGCTACTAGTAAAAATTTAAAGCTACAACTATCACCATATTGCCACAAAAATTCCTACAATATTTAACCTAATAATATTAAGCACTCTCAAATGATTTAATAGTTCCTGATATCAAATATATATATATATGAACTAAATACACCAATAGATAGAGCATAATTTTAGCAACTAACAAAATTAGTTTCACAATTTTTGGATACCTATAGTGATTTTATATGATTTACCAAAGTTTAGCTCAGAATTAAAATGAAAAGTTATTTCTATTCTCCACGAAAAAAGATAAACTCAATTCGGCCCAACGAGACCCACGCGGCGCTTCGCGCGCGCGAGCGCGTGGCGACCCATAGGCGAGGCACGACTAAAAGCTCTAGTTTGATTTTGGTGAATTGATGGAACCCTAAGTGCTAATCTAGTTTATCAAGTGATCATGAGATAGGTAGCACATTCCAAGTGGTGAAGCAAATAAAGATCATGACATGATGATGATGATGCCATGGTGATGATCAAGTGCTTGGACTTAAAAAGAAGAAGGAGAAAAACAAAAGGCTCAAGGCAAAGGTATAAATAGTAGGAGCTATTTTGTTTTGGTGATCAAGACACTTAGAGAGTGTGATCACATTTATGTTCGATAGCCATACTATTAAGAGGGGTGAAACTCGTATCGGAATGTGGTTATCAAAGTGCCACTAGATGTTCTAACTCATTGCATATGCATTTAGGATCTAGTGGAGTGCTAACACCCTTGAAAATATTTGTGAAATTATGCTAACACATGTGCACAAGGTGATACACTTGGTGGTTGGCACATTTGAGCAAGGGCTAGGAACTTCACCGGCGAAGTGTTCACCCGTAGAGTGCGGATAGTCCGATGGTGCCACCGGCGCCCTAAACTCAGGTGAACATGGTCACTGTAAGTGACCAGACACTGATCTCTGAAGGACCGGTGCATCCGGTCAGTAGCAGCAGAAAAAGTGTAGCGTCGGTCATCGACCGAATGCTGGCTGGCTGCGTCCGGTCACACTGACATGGTCGTGCACAGAAGAGTCGCCGAGTGACCGTACGCTAGGTGTGTCCGGTCGAGCACGTGAAAAGTCATCTTTGGATGCTTACTGGAAACGACCGGGCGCTGGGGTTCAGCGTCCGGTCACTTTGAATTGCTGTATCCAGTCATCACTTGATCGTTGAGATCGAGCGATCAACATTTGAAGAGAGAGGACACATGGCACGCATCGCGTGACCGGATGCTGAGGTCCAGTGTTCGGTCAATATAACCGGAGCGTCCGGTCACCCTGTGTTGTGCCCAGTAAAGGGGCACAATGGCTCTATTTCGTGGGGGCTTCTATTTAAGCCCCATAGCCAGCTCAAGCTCACTCTCTTGTCCATTTACATTGACATAGCAACCTTATGAGCTTAGCCAAATCCCTCCCACTCATCACCATCATTGATTCATCATCTTTATGAGATTGGGAGAGAATCCAAGTGCATTGCTTGAGTGTTTGCATCTAGAGACACTTGGTGTTCGTGTTTCGCTGTGGGATTCACTTGTTACTCTTGGTGGCCGCCACCACCTAGATGGCTTGGAGCAGCGAGGATCATCGAGCGAAGGTTGGTGATTGTCTCCGGCTCTGATCGTGGTGATTGTGAGGGGTTCTTGATCTTTCCCTGACAGAGAACCAAAAGGTACTCTAGTGGATTGCTCGTGGCTTGTGTGATCCTCATTTTGTGTTGGTTGTGTGGCACCCTATCGAGGGTTTGGCGTGTGATGCCAATTAGCGCATGAACCTCCAAGTGAGTGAATCGCCACAACGAGGAGTAGCTTGCCGGCAAGCAAGTGGACCTCGATAAAAAATCATTGTGTTCATCATTTGATTCCGAGGTGATTGGTCTTCATTGTTATTCATTTTTGTGATTAATTGGCTCCTTTCTCGACATGGCAGTATAACCTTCTTGCTCACTCTCTTTATATTACCACAAACTAGTTGTCAAGCTTTTTAGTGTAGCTAGTTGGGAAAGACGATACCACGGTCACCTGGTGGGACTCTAAGTAGTGATGCAGCTTGTGTCGAGCCAAGACCACGGCGTATATCAGTTTCTGGATGTGGGGGTAGTGTGTTTTGGTCTCGGAGAGCACTTCACTGATGAAGTAAACAGGTCATTGGATGGGTAGAGCATGCCCCTCTTCCTGCCTCTCGACCACTACGGTCGTGCTGACCACTTGGGTCATTGCGGCGACGTAGAGTAAGAGGGCCTCGCCCTTGGCCGGCGGTACCAGGACGGGGGGATTGGTGAGCAATGCCTTGAGTTTGGCGAGGGCTTCTTTGGCCTCGGGGGTCCAAGAAAAACATTCCGATTTCCTCAAGAGGCGGTATAGAGGCAAGCCTTTTTCGCCAAGGCACAAGATGAAGTGGCTCAGGGACGCAAGGCATCCCATAACCCTTTGTACTCCCTTGAGGTCTCGGATCGGCCCCATGTTGGTCACGGCTGAGACCTTCTCTGGGTTGGCTTCGATGCCGCGTTCCGAGACTATGAATCCTAAGAGCATGCCTCGGAGGACCCTGAAGACACACTTATCGAGGTTGAGCTTGATGCCCTTTTCCCTGAGGCATCTGAAGGCTATTTCCAAGTTGCTGACGAGATCACTGGCCTTCCTGGACTTGACCATAATGTCGTCCACGTAGGCCTCGACAGTCCGCCCGATGTGCTCGCCAAAGACATGGGTCATGCACCGCTGGTATGTGGCCCCTGCGTTTCTGAGGCCGAACACCATAGTCACATAGCAGTACATGCCAAATGGTGTGATGAAAGAAGTCGTGAGCTGGTCGAACTCTTTCATCTTGATCTGATGGTAACCGGAATACGCATCAAGGAAGGATAGGGTTTCACATCCCGCAGTGGAGTCAATGATTTGGTCGATTCAAGGTAATGGGAAAGGGACTTTTGGACATGCTTTGTTTAGACCGGTGTAGTCTACACACATTCTCCACTTCCCATTTTTCTTCTTAACTAATACAGGATTAGCTAACCACTCCAGATGGGACACTTCTTTGATGAATCTAGCTGCCAAAAGCTTCTGCACCTCCTCGCTGATGGCCCTGCGCTTTTCCTTGTCAAATCAGCACAGGCGCTGCTTCACCGGCCTAGAGCCGACCCGGATGTTCAAGGCATGCTCGGCGACCTCCCTCGGTATGCCCTACATGTCCGAGGGACTCCACGCGAACATATCAGCATTCGTGCGAAGAAAGTCGATGAGCATGGCTTCCTATTTGATGTCGAGGGTGGCGCTGATCCTTAGCGCCCGGTCATCGGGGCAGGTGGGGTCGACCGAGACGAGCTTGACGGCCTCCACGGGCTCAAAAGTCCCGACGCGACGCTTGGAGTCGAGCGCCTCACTACCGAGTCGGTCAAGGTTGACGATGAGGGTCTCGGCCTCTACGATAGCCTCAGTGTACTCAATGCACTCGACGTCGCAGTCATATGCATGCTCGTACGTGGACTCGATAGTGATGACGCCATTGAGGCCCAGCATCTTGAGCTTGAGGTAGGTATAGTTGGGGACCGCCATGAACTTGGCGTAGCATGGCTGCCCTAGGATGGCGTGGTGCGTTCCCTTAAACCCAACCACCTCGAATGTGAGGACCTCCTTGCGGTAGTTGGAGGGAGTACCGAAGCAGACAGGCAGGTCGATGCGCTCGAGGGGCCACGTGCGTTTCCCTGGCACAATGCCATAGAAAGGCATGGCGTCACCCTGGAGCTACGACTGGTCGAGCTCTAGGAGCTCCAGGTTGTTGGCATAGAGGATGTTGAGGCCGCTATCTCTGTCCATCAATACCTTAGTGAGCCGGGTGTTGCTGATGATGGGGTCGATGACAAGTGGGTACTGCCCGGGGTTTGGGACATAATCGGGATGGTCGTCCCGGTCAAAGGGGATCGCCTCCCAAGACCAGTTGAGGTATCGGGGAGCGACCACCTTCACCGAGAAGACCTCCCGGTGCTCCCTCTTCCGCTGGCGTGTCGTGAGGCCCGCTGAAGGCCCGCCGAAGATCATGAAGGCGTTGTGCACCTCAAGGAACCCGTCGTCCTTGCCATCGTCCCTATCGCCGGCACCCCTCCTCTTGGCATCGTTGTCGAGGAGCCTGAGCTTGGCGTAGTAACGCCGGAGCATGGTGCATGTAAGGAAAATGGACCCTAGGCCCACTTACTTTGGATTTTGGTGTTTGATGACCAACACAACCAAATTGAACTAATGAATTTGCAAGTGTTTGTTTTGTAGTCCAATAGGGTGCAAGACGTGACTTGGATGAAGGTGACATGATGATCCGATGATCAACACCTCAAGCAAGACTTTAGAAGCACAAGTGAAGACTCAAGATATCAAGCAAAGTCCAAGCATGAAGATAGGAATCAAGCCGTACGCAAGATCGCGAAGAAACGAGCTCGTAGAGGCGACCGGACGCTGGACCGGACGCTGGAATCGCGACCGGACGCTGGACCAGTGGCTCAACAGACAGGCGACCGGACACGAGGACCGGATGTTGGCGGCAACCGATCAGATGCAAAAACACAGCGTTCGATCGAGTACAGAGAGGTTCTAGGCGCATGAAACTACGACCGGACGCGTCCGGTGGCAGGCGATCGGACGCTGGCAGCGTCCGATCGACAGTTCGCGGCTACAATGGTTGGGACAACCAAACGCGTCTGGTCAGGACGATTCAACGTCCGGTCAGTAGCAGATTTGTGGGAATTCGACCACAACGGCTACTTTCTCAGTGGGGCTTATAAATACAACCCCCAACCGGCCATTTGAGGAGAGTAGAGCTGAGGAAACATACCAAGAGTGTTGATACACCATTTGAGTGATCTCCACATGCATAGTGCTTAGTGTTTTATTAGGTGATTAGCATAAGTGCTTTGCGAAGTGCTTAGGTTGATTAGACCACCGCTTATGCGCTTGCTCTAGGTGTTTGCCTAGTGTTTAGTGAGGTTTGCATACCTCTTGTCACCCCGTGCTTGCGAGCACAAGTGTTGTACATCGGAGAGGCTTGAAGTCTTGCGAGATCACACCAACCATGTTTGTGGTGTGGCCGCCACCGTGTACCGGAGGGAACAAGACCCGCGGCGTTTTGGCCGGAAGCTTGATAGTGAAGATGGCGAGGAGCATCTAGGAGAGGCTTGCCGAGAGGCACATCAGAGACCCACTTGCATGTGGGGAAGGCCCGAGGCTATCCACGGAGTTACCCGACCGGGAGCTTGGCCCTTGTGAGGGATTCCTTGCGAGGGGCTCCAACGAGGACTAGGGGGAAGCTTGCGCGCTTCTCGATACCTCGATAAAAATACCAGAGTCGTCGACAGGAGTTTGCATATCTCTACCTTGCTCTTTAGCTTCCGCATTTACATTGATTACTTTACTATGTTTGCGGTAGAGATAGCAACACACTAGCAAAACCATAGTTGCACATCTAGATAGCTTATCTATTGCATAGGTTTTGCTAGGGTTAGAAAAAGAGGCCATAGTTTAGAGTTAGAATTTTAAGTTGCCTAATTCACCCCCCCTCTTAGGCATCACGGTCCCTTCAGTTGGTATCAGAGCCGGTTGGCTCAAATTTGGACCTTTGGCTTAACCGCCGTTGAGCTGACGCTATTTAGAGTGGTTGGGATGGATACCGCTAGGCCTCCGCACTTTGACGGCACTAACTTCCCATACTATAAAGCCAGAATGGCTTGCCACCTTGAGGCGGTTGATTTAGGTGTATGGAGAGTCACTCGTGACGGGATGAAACCCATCAAGAATCTTGAAAAACCCACAAAGAGTGATGAAAAAGAAATGCATTTCAATGCTAGAGCTAAGAATTGCTTGTTTGAATCTTTTTGCATGGATGTTTTTAACCAAGTGTTTACTTTAAATACCGCTCATGAAATTTGGTTAAAACTCCAAGAGCTCCATGACGGCACAAGTAATGTCCATGAGCAAAAACATTGTCTAGCTAAGCAAAATTATGATTCCTTTACAATGAATGATGATGAGCTTGTTCGTGATATGTACTCTCGTTTGAATCTAATTATCAATGAGCTCTATTCTATAGGATTATTAAAGCTAGATGATGCGGACATCGTGAGGAAGATCATCTCCGTGCTACCATAAAAGAAATATGCAAGCATCATCACCATCCTTCACAACATGGAGGACTTGAGCACCATGACCCTGGGCATAATCATTGGCAAGATAGTGGCATTTGAAATGTCACGCAAGATGGGTCAAGAAGAAGCCTCTTCATCGAGCAAAGGCAAAGCTCTCGCTTATAGCGAGAAGAAGAAGATGAAGGGCAAGAAAGTTGAGACAAGCTCAAGCTCAAGCTCCTCAAGTGAAGATGAAGATGAGGATGATGATGATGAAGAAGAAGAATCAAGTGATGATGATCAATCTTCCTCCTCCACCTCCGACCTTGATGAAGAATCAATCAAACTTATCAACAAGGTGGAGAAGATGATCCAAATGCTCAATGTCAAGGGTGTGCCCATCCAAATTCAAGACCTCATTTTCACTAATCAAAGAAACGAGCAAAGAAAGAGGGGATGCTATGGATGCGGCGAGTTGGGGCACTTTGTGGAAGTTTATCCAAACAAGCCTACGCCCAAGACAAAGAAGAAAGCATGCAAGAACAAAGCCCTCATAACAATAAGGTCATGGGATGATTCTTCAAGTGAAGAAGAAAACCATCACAAGAGGCGAGGTCACAAGCACTCATCATCAAGCTCTTCTCGTGTGTGCCTTATGGCACGAGGTAATGAAAGCTCATCCTCTAGTGAGAGTGATAGTGATGATGATTTGCCTTCTTACAATACAATTGTACAACAAAATCTTAAATATGCTAAAGCTTGCACTAATCAACAAAAGAAGCTTAAAAATTTAAAAGAAGAGCTAGGTAGTTCACAAGAAGCATACAAGAATTTGCTTGAACAATATGAAAACTTTGCAAATCTCAATGTTGAACTATCTACTAAAATTGAGCAACTTGAGGCTAGTGTAATAACAAGTGCATGCACAATTAATGATAAGCAACTTGAAAAGAAAAATGAAAAATTAAAAGAAAAGTTAGCTAGCTCATAAAATGATTATCAAAGTTTGCTTGCTAAAATGGAAATCATGGGCAAATATTGTGATGAGCTAACAAATAAAGTTGCTAATCTTGAGGCCATAAAAAATACCCCCACCAAGGCATCTAAAAGAAATGGCATAATTAAAAAGGATGCCTCTACCTCTTGCAATGATTTACATTTAGACTCACCTTTGTGCAACCAAGTTTGTATTGAGAAAGTTATTGTAGATACATGCACACAAGAGGTTGCAAAGAAGAATGAGCAACTCAAGCAAGAAGTAGCTCGCCTCACCAAGGACTTGACTCAAGTGAAAGGCAAGGCAAAGCAAACCCAACTTCATCAAGATAACACCGTCAAGGGAGTGAAGAAGCTTGATGAAGGACAAACCGTGGTTTGTTACGTGTGCCACAAGGAAGGTCACAAGTCCTATGAGTGCAAGGTGAAGAATGGGGGAGGAGCAAAGAAGAAGGAGAAAAAGCAAACAAGCAAGCTCTCCAACACCTACACCAATAAGGTGAACAAGAAGGCCTCCACACCTTATCTCTTGAAGAAGAAGAAAAATGACAAGGTGGTGGCCATCAAGGTGAACAAGCAAGCCAACAATGGGGTCAAACGCTTTTGGGTGCCAAAGGAAATCATTTTAAACATGAAGAGCACCAAGAAGGTTTGGATCCCGAAAGGGAAGTGAGAAGTCCATCGGACTTCGGGGAATTTGGAGACTTGGCAAGGTAATGGGTGCATTTCATGGGGTGCATCATGATGGACAAAGTCATTACCAAGTAGGTTAGTGAATACTATGGACCCAAATTCCCCTTCCCATGTTAGGTAACTAGATGTCATTACTTCCAATTAGTATTCATTTCAATTAGTTTTGTCCTTCAATTGATATACTCTTAAAGCATCTAGTTATCTTTCATGCCTATGTTTGCATTCACATGCTTAAATATTTTGTCATGCATTCAATAGGTATATCATATGGTAGGCTTGCTCGGTTTCATTATCAACCCTTGGAGCAAACCTACATGGTTTAAAATGGTTTAGGAGCACGGCACATAGCTTGTTTTACAATTAATTATCTAATATGTGCCAAAGTCCAAATTGTAGATAATCTCTCCGAAATATCATCTTTCAAATGGTATTTTGATACTTAAATCAATGTGCACAAATTTTACAAGTATTCAACACTTGTGTGCACAAATTTAGGGGGAACTTAATCTACAACTTGGATGCTTTGAGACTAACACTTTTTCAAATGGTATCAATTTTTCAAACCTATGTGTAGTAGTCTCATTGTAAGGAAATTGGAGTCCCCGGAGTTTAGCATCATTCCTTAATTGGCATCATCATGTTGTTTTCATTTCATATTTATATGCTTTCTCCATGTGTTATATAGATTAAACTCTCTTGTGCAATAAATTGCTAATTATGCATATGCTTTGCTTTCTACCATATGTATGCATACTTTTAGGGGGAGCTTAGTCTATATAATGTGAGAGTCAAATTTTGTGATCCATTTCACTCTATACACAAAGGATCACAAAGTTTGACCCTCCCTCGTGCTACTAATGTCTTCCTTTTCGGTGTTTGATGCCAAAGGGGGAGAATTTAGAGGACCAAAGGCAAGCATTAAGTTAATGTCTACAAATAGTAATGGTCCAAGAAAGGGAGGATAGTGGATTATGGATTAGTCTGAGTAATGAGGAGAATTTATAGGAAGCAAGACTTTAATCCATAATGCCACATGGGGACATTTGCAAGGGCAAGTTAGGTCTTCAATTGATATCATAGTCTTTCAAGTAGTATCTCTTAGAATCATATAACCTTGCCCCTTGCATTGCATCCTAGCAAGTAGATATTTTTTTAATTCAAAATTTTTACTATTTGCTTGCTTTGGTCGTGTTGTCATCAATCACCAAAAAGGGGGAGATTATAAGGAAAATGGACCCTAGGCCTACTTACTTTGGATTTTGGTGTTTGATGACCAACACAACCAAATTGGACTAATGAATTTGCAAGTGTTTGTTTTGTAGTCCAATAGGGTGCAAGATGTGACTTGGACGAAGGCGACGTGATGATCCGATGATCAACACCTCAAGCAAGACTTTAGAAGCACAAGTGAAGACCCAAGATATCAAGCAAAGTCCAAGCATGAAGATAGGAACCAAGCCGTATGCAAGATCACGAAGAAACAAGCTCGTAGAGGTGACCGGACGCTGGAAGCGTGACCGGATGCTGGACCGGTGGCTTGGCAGACAGGCGACCGGACACGAGGACCGGACGCTAGCGACAACCGATCAGACGTAGAAACGTAGCGTCTGATCGAGTACAGAGAGGTTCCAGGCGCGCGAAACTGCGACCGGACGCTGGCAGCGTCCGATCGGCAGTTCGCGGCTACAACGGTCGGGACGACCGGACGCGTTCAGTCAGGACAATTTAGCGTCCGGTCAGTAGCAGATTTGCGGGAATTCGACCTCAACGGCTACTTTTTCAGTGGGGCTTATAAATACAGCCCCCAACTGGCCATTTGAGGAGAGTGGAGCTGAGGAAACATACCAAGAGTGTTGATACACCATTTGAGTGATCTCCACATGCATAGTGCTTAGTGTTTTATTAGGTGATTAGCATAAGTGCTTTGCGAAGTGCTTAGGTTGATTAGACCACCGCTTATGCGCTTGCTCTAGGTGTTTGCCTAGTGTTTAGTGAGGTTTGCATACCTCTTGCCACCCCATGCTTGCGAGCACAAGTGTTGTACAACGGAGGGGCTTGAAGTCTTGCGAGATCACACCAACCGTGTTTGTGGTGTGGTCGCCACCGTGTACCGGAGGGAACAAGGCCCGCGGCGTTTCGGCCAGAAGCTTGATAGTGAAGACGGTGGGGAGCATCTGGGAGAGGCTTGCCGAGAGGCACATCGGAGACCCACTTGCGTGTGGGGAAGGCCCGAGGCTATCCATGGAGTTACCCGACCGGGAGCTTAGCCCTTGCGAGGGGCTCCAACGAGGACTAGGGGGAAGCTTGCGCGCTTCTCGATACCTCAGTAAAAATACCGGAGTCGTCGATGGGAGTTTGCTTATCTCTACCTTGCTCTTTAGCTTCCGCATTTACATTGATTACTTTACTACGTTTGCGGTAGAGATAGCAACACACTAGCAAAACTATAGTTGCATATCTAGATAGCTTATCTATTGCATATGTTTTGCTAGGGTTAGAAAAAGAGGCCATAGTTTAGAGTTAGAATTTTAAGTTGTCTAATTCACCCCCCCTCTTAGGCGTCATGGTCCCTTCAGTGCACTCTTCAAGGGCATGCTTCACTGGGCCCTGGTGGTAAGGGCAGGGCTTCTTAAGCATATCATCGAAGAGCCCGGGGCCTCTAGGGCCTCGGGGATTTTTGCGCTCTACGGTCGTGACTAGGCCAGCCTTGAGGACTTCCTGCTTCCCCTGGCGACCCTTCTTCTTTTTCTTGGGGAGGTGGGGAGCCGAGGCCCCGGGGGCCTCATCCCTCCGCTTCCCCTTGGTGTTGTTGTCGGGGAAGATGGGTCCAACGGCTTCTTCGCCCGAGGCGAAGTTGGTGGTGATGTCGAGGAGTGCGGCCACCGAGGTTGGCACATTTTGGCCCAACTCTCGGACCAGGTCTCGGCAGGTGGTGTCGGAGAGGAAAGCCTAGACAATTTCCGAGTCACCAACGCTTGGCAACTCGGTGCATTTCTTAGAGAAGCGCTGGATGAAGTCTTGGAGAGACTCATCCGGGCCCTGGCGACAACTTTTGAGGTCCCAAGAGTTCCCAGGGCGCACATACGTGCCCTGAAAGTTCCTGACGAAGACCCTTACCAAGTCGCGTCAGTCGTGGATCTGCGAGGGAGGGAGGTGTTCTAGCCAGGCTCGCGTCGAATCTGATAGGAACAACGGGAGGTTGCGGATGATGAGCAGGTCATTGTCCACGCCACCTAGCTGACAAGCCAGGTAGTAATTGACCAGCCAAAGTTCAGGATTGTTCTTGCCGCTATACTTTGTGAGGTTGGTAGGTTGCCAAAACTGGGTCGGGAAATGAGCAGCGCGGATGGCTCTGCTAAAAACCCGAGGGCCAGGCGGCTCAGGAGAAGGACTATGGTCTTCCTCACTGTTGTAGCGGCTACCTCGGTGCGGGTGGTAGCCCTGGGCGGGCCCCTCATTGTCGTGGCGCCATCGCCTGCTGACCACCTCGTGGTCGCCCTATGCCTCATGTCGGTTGCTGAGGCGGTCGTGCAGCAAGGGGACCCTGCTGGCTGTCGGTGCCCGAGCGGGCTTGGGACGAACCAAGGCCTCTCTATCCTACCGAGGCGGTGCCGTGGGAAGCTTCGAGGTGCCTTCGCACCGTCAGGAGGTGGAACTCTTAGCCCGCAGCACCGCGGCGTTCTCAAGGAGATCCCAAAGCTCACCGCAGACCCGTCGCCCCTCCGTGGTAGAGGGCTCAGGCATCATTCAGACTAGCATCGCCGCAGCTGTGACGTTCTGGCTAGCGCGATTGAAGATTAGGGGTTGATCACCCCCTTCGTCGTCGTTGATGCGGTGGTGGACGTTGTGGGCCCTCCGCCATCACCGCGACCTCGCTGCTCCTGCTCGAGAGTGTCTCAAAGCTGCTGCAGGAGGAGTCGGTCTTGTTCAACCTTGGCCTGAAGCTCTCGGAGCTGCTCCAAGTCTGGGCATCGAAGTTGTCCGGGGGCAAGGTTCTCGTTCTACGCTGTCGGTGGGACAACGCGTGGAGGTGTGGCATCGCCTGCCCCCTGGCGAAGTAGGGAATGGTTGCCTACCCCTTCATCCTCATCGCTTGTGCTCGGCATCCTGAGTCCGATGTGGAAGCACTCACGAATGGGGTCGTAAGTGCCTTCGTCATTAGAGTCGGAGTAGCCAGAGCAGTAGTCGCTCGTGGCTAGGAAGCAGCGCATGGCTTCAAGGTCGCAAAGTCCGGAGAAGTCCGCTCTGGCCCATGCCTCCTCCTCCAAGGAGTCAGCGTGGGTGTGAGTCGAAGTTGTGGTGTCGAAGTCGAGGGTGAAGCGTTGGTGGCGTCCTGAGGGCTCTGCATGAGCAGAAGCATAGGCGGAAGCATAGGTGGCGGCGATATTTCTCAACTCGAAGGGGTACGGGGATGGTGCCATCGCCAGGCTTTGCTCCGCCGAAGTCGACTCCTCAGGAGGTGGCAGGGCAGAGCTTGATGACGGGGCGTCGTCGTACACCACCGGCGTCTTTCCCTTGTCCAGTCTCAGGCTAGATAGGTCCCTAACCAGGGACCTTATGCCAACAGCTGGGCATGGGATATCGGTGGAGCGGGGCGCATCGCCCTGAGCTTGCGTGGTGTCGGGGTGGTCCTGCCCATGCCATGCCTAGCGAGCGTGATGAGAGCGGCGGCCTGGGTGCCGCCTGCGCCTAGGCTGCTGGGGCGTGACGTCGTCGATGGTCAGTGGGACTCTGGGTGAGAGGAGTACCATATCATACTTATATCCTAGAGACATGAACTCTAGGCTCTTGAACCAGATTATCGTGCTGAGACGTAGTGGTCGCACGGGGTCTGCCATCCGAAACTTGTTGGTATGACGAAGATGACACGCAGTAGAGCCCCTACCTGGTGTGCCAACTGTCGATGTTTTGGACCGGTGGGCCCTCAACCAACTAGTGAAAATGTACTGCATGCCCCTAATCCCGGACGGTGATGCAAAGAGACACAAGGTTTATACAGGTTCAGGCAATAGGTGCCCTATGTCCAGTCTGAGAGATCAATCTTGTATTCCTTGCACCGAGGTGCTTGTAGTAGGGGGTTACAAGCAGGGCGAGAGAGGGAGTTAGTCCCAGGTCTCTGCGTGGAGCGATGTGACTTGCTCGAGATGTTGATCTCAGGCCACAGGGAAGCGTGTGTGTTACAGAGTGTTGCTTGCGCGTGAGTGAGTGAGTTCATCTATTCCTCTTCCTATGCATGTTCGTCTATCTCGTGCGCTCATGTGCCTCTCCCTAGAAACGGTCCTGGTCCCTCCCTTTTATAGTTGAAGGGGGACAAGGGTGATACATGTGTTAGCTATGTGGCGTCGTGCGAATAGAGGTGGCATGTCTGAGCCCTGTAGCCTGTTACTGTGGCGGCATGGTCGATGGAGTGGTCCTGCCCTTGAAGTGCTGGAGCAATGCGCCGGTCACATCCGATCCTGTGCGACGTGGGAGCTCCAGTGATAGCTTGACACAGGGCCTGGCGAGCGACGTGCCAGTCGCTATGTGTTGACCGCATGAAGAGCCGAGGCTCAGTTGGTGCAAAGGCCGAGCCATCGTGGGGGGCTCGGCGGGCGTGAATCCTGAGGTTGCCGAGACTCTGAAGTAGATTACCGAGGCATGGAGGGAGCAGTTGGTCCTGTACACTGATTCCGAGGCTATAGTGACCCGGACTTGACTCCCCATGCCGCGTTGTTCCTAGAGCAAGGGTTAGGTAGCATAGTGCAGTGCAGACGCCGGTCGTGGGCACAGTACTAAGCACAGCGGCCGGTAACCCCTGCCCTGTCCTGTCCTGTCCCGGTCGGTATGGTGCTAATGCGACTTCCCATCTCATCGGCTGCTCTGCTGTGTTGAGCCATCGTCCGTCTGATGTTGCGGGAGTGATTGCTCACATTAATTGGACGCGACGCTCTGTTGGGGAGATCGGTCGAGGCAGAGGCGATGGGGTTATTGTCGAGCCGACCTCGAGCGAGATAGAGAATCGGCATCTCATCCGAGGCTTTACGCGCGGGGCCTCAGGCGAGACGAAGAATTGGTTCCCCGTCCGAGGACTTTCGTGCGAGGCTCTGAGCGAGGCGGAAAATCGGTAGACCATCCGAGGCCTCTCGTGTGAGGCCTCGAGCGAGGCAGAGATTCGGTGGCCTCGGTCAAGGCCGGGGGTTAGCCAATAGTTTGTCTCTTAGCATTGATTTTGACGGGGTCTAAGCGATTTTTTCGGTTGTTGCTTAGGGGACCTCTTTCTATGGTACCCGATATTATTGTAGAATTTTTATTAGGCTATTCACCCCACCTCTAGCCATTATGACCTTTCAACGACCTACGCGCAGAGGCGGCCCGTGGTGAGGAAGCCCGCGTGCACCGGCACTCTTGCAAAAACACCCCTAGACTATGAGGAAAACAACCCACAGTCCACGTTATTATTTCTGTAGACAACGACTTTACAACGGAACCCTCGAATCTTTCTCCTCTTTTCAATGGCAAGGTCCTCGACCATCTTCGCGTGTGCTGGCGTGGCGAATAGTGGCACTGGCGCTTACACCGATCACATGGGACCCCCACTGACCTATCTACGAGGCCGACGCTCACCTAAGGTTCAACGCGAGACGATGGGCAACGGTTGCACGAGCCGAGAGGCCGTAGAGGGACCTCTCCACGACGACGGGCACCCTACAGCAATGGCGACAACGTTCAGGTGAGCCGCAACAACAACAAGACGGTAGGGTAGCGGGTGAGCAACGACCACTCACCAGTGACCATACCGAGAAGCCAGCTCGATCGGAGATGACCCGAGTGAGGTTGGCCACGTGCGCGCTACAAGGTGAACGGCGAACCGCAAAGACACGACCGCGTCAGCAGTGAGGCGATGGCACTAGAGCTGTGACTAGCATGCGCATGATGAAGAGGGAGCCAAGGCTAGCTAGTGGTGCAGAGGAATTGGTCCAGGATGAAGTGGTGAAGACTGGCTACGACACGGGCGGCGACGGGCCTTAACGGCACGGCGACGGGTAAAGCTCCAAAATTAAAGCTTGGCGTGACACGAGTCAAGGCGCAGTGGGGTCGGCTAGAGAGGGGGCGTGAAGGCGGAGACGCGAGCACGAGGAATTGATGAGAGGTGCTCGCTCTCTGGCTTCACCGTGACACGATGCAACGGTGGTGGGAAACAGAGGGAGAAAGAGGGAAAGAGATAGACGGTGCGGCAGGTGGGCTTGGCTCGTCCACGCCTTGGCGAGACACGAGCGGCGAGCACGGGAGTCCCACGCGCCAGCGCTACGGACAATGTGTGTGTGCGTCCGACCGGTGTGGCCCGCGAGCCGCAGTGCCATAAATGGCGTGGCGACGATGGCTCGCCCACGTGCGCGCAGTAGAGGCGACACGCACAGGGCTGCAATAGCGCAGAGGTGTAGTGGATCAGCGCGGACGTGACAACGACGCGACAATAGCGACAGCGTCGCGATGCTAGTAGTGCCGACAGTGCGGACGCGACGACAATGCAGCGCGGCCGCGGCGGCACCCAAAACGGCAGTGTGAGGCAGAGCAGCAGGGCGCAGGGCCAGCGGCTCGCTATGGCCGGCCTCGGCCAAGCCCAAGCGACGCGACGACAGCGGCAGCAACGCGACATGGTAGCAGGACGGCCAGGCGTAGGTGAGCGATGGGCGTGGCGGCCAGCGGCGTGCCCACCACGGCCAGGCTGCTGCAGCAGCAACCGGCTAGCGTGGCCACGTGCACGCACGCCTAGCGCACCGACACCGCGACGTCGGGGCAGGATGGCCTGGTGACCACGCCCAACATAAGAAGACGGCCCGAGTTCATGTTATGCACGAATTTTAAATCGTTTGAGACGTCTAAACCGTTGATTCAATCCCCCAAACAACTTTTGCTATACCTTAGAGGGTATATTAGGCTATTAAAATAAGCCATAATACTACCCTACTCCTTAACCCAATCTCTCACAATAAATTGCTAAACATAGCAATGTCTAGCAGTCGGCAGACTTGAAAATTTCTAAGTTTTGGAGGTGAATTTGATTTCCATTTGCGATTTCTAAGCTAGTGCTTTGTTAACTGGTGATCCGGTGTCTATGTAGTGGTGTGTGTATGGGGTTCGGGTCTATGTATGGCTCTTTTTTTCTTCTATTAATACAATGATACGTCGAGAAAAAGATTTCTAAGCTAGTGGAAATATTAGCTAGTAATATCATTTTTCGACCGCAAGTATTTCACTGTCATCTACAAAGTTTGTACTTCAAATTTTATTTAAGTATCACACACATGTTCTATAGCATTTTTGCTTAATAAAAAATAGTTTTAAACCCTAAGTGATATAACATGACTATCGAATCAACTTTCGCTCCGTATTTTAGTTGATCGTTTGGAGTTACAGAAATTAATCTACACACTTTATTACATGCATTGACATATAAACGTGATGCCAATGACATGTTTTAGTAAATAATTTATGGTGTAACACCGAGGGTGTTACAGCGTTGCTACACGCTTGCCTGTATTGGGCCATCCTACCATGCGTGAGTCTATATGGAGACCAATCGAGCTCCTTTGGTTTGAGTATGAGCATTGAATATTTCAACTATAAGTCGACACGACCTAAAACTGGCTTTTCTAGGCAACCTGCTAGGCAAAGTATATACTATTCTGGATTCATAAAACAAGGCAGTATGTAATTCTGGATTCACAAAGTTAAAAAGCAAATTTTAACATAGAGAAAACATGGGCGACAAAGAGTACACATGGGCGCCTGCCTCCAACTGTCCGTTGGATTCTAGAGAATCGCATTGATGGAACATACATCTACATCTTCATGTTAGGATCAAAGCCAATAAAGATTACTTCATGTAGCATATTTGTGGGGATTGTCAGTGCATTATAAAAGAAACTTCAAGCAAGTGCAAACATTCACCATGCTCGCTTGTTGGTTTCGGCCAGCCAACGGTGTTTTCCTCTCACAAAAAACCAGCACCAGCCAGCCCAAACCTGCCCAGAAACCAACCAGCGAACACGCCTGAGAGGCGACAATAGTGGAGGATGGAGTGTCTATGAGTAAACTACCACAACCATACTCATGTCAAAGCTCAGAGAAAGTGGACCTCTGACTGCCCTCAAGTAGCACTTGACATTATCCGCAGTTCTAGGTCCAAAACATTTATCTGACTTCTGACATGAACTGTCATTATAATTTTTTTTTTTGTGGTTGTAGCCAAAGAAGTTATACAATAATTTGAGAACTACAACAACAACCAAGGAACCGAACCACAAGATTTGAACCCTCTATATCATCAAATACAATGCAAGATATGCATATTATTGGTTAGGTATGGGCAAGCAGCAGGGTAAAATTAAGAGCTATGCAACAAGCTACAATTTAAACGTAGGGGAATAAAATTTTACAGCCTCTGTGAGTTGTTACACTGTTTTAGTGTTGGGCTACTAATATATGGAAGGATATTTCTTTCTGTGAAAACAAGTATATGAGTTTGAAGGTGAAGTTGAATTAAAACAACATGTTTGATATTGCTCTGAATAATGGCTTGCGATGAAGACAACCAATATGAACTGTGGTCTAGAAGCAACTATTTCACCTCCAGTTTCTCTTGCCTCTGCATCAGCTTACGTTTTGCATGAGCAGCTGCGGCTGCTGCATCCTGTAATGGACCTACATTTAGCTTGACCCTGCAATGCTCCCATACACAGTAAAACCATGACCATTTGCAATGTTCATGAGTTACCCCATCAAACTTACATTTGGTTAGAATTTCCTGTGGAGTTCTCTTAGTATTGTTTCCAACCTGTTGTTCTCTTATTCCCTTGGGATGTAAAGGAGGATGTTGTTGCCCGAGCTACTTGATCGTCAATCTCTATGTCATCTGCATTCAATACTCCTATGCTAAGAGGGAAGGGAGCACTTAAGATAAATGCGTGCTTTAAGATATATAAGGAAGGAGAAAGAGAAAGAGAACCGATTGACATTTCTTCTATCCGATCATCAAGATTGGGTAGAAGGTTCAGCAAATGGTTCTTTCAAGAAAATTGACTCCAAGTGTTCGCTGGGAGTTTGTGGCGTCAAACTTTCTCTCATTTTTTGCATTTTCTTCAGCCTTGTCTTTCATTCCTTTAATGAAGCCACCAATAATCCCTGCTGCAAGATTATGGACCATGGAGTTTCCTGTAAATCCAAAATATACACGAGCTTCCACTCAATTTACAGGAAGACATGAATGGATACTTGCTTTCTTCTCTGATTACTACCAATATATTTAGTACGAGAAAGAACAGTACACAAAAAGGGGTGCTAACTGTGAAATAGTCATCTTGCTACTTGCAATATGTTGAACAGAAAGCATCATAGTATATATGAATCTTCAAGCGCACACTGTAAATGAACTTGGCAACACGCAAATTGCAACACCATTAGGCTATGTGGGTAGTATATCAAATGGGCTATCACGGTAGTTGAACAGGACTGTGTACCTTTAATGTGATATGCGGCTGGGCATTTTGTCGGACATGTTGCATGCAGTAGAGGCAATGTCGCTTAGTCGTGCTAGTTTTTTTTTTTCACCTCTCATCTAGTATCTGTTTATGACCATGTGCTAGTTTTTTTTACGCCTCTCATCTAGGTGCAACTGTAGTATCTGTTCATGACCAGATACTCACCAACACCACACACACACTCACACACACCCTACGCACACCTCAAGTACACAAACAGATCCTACAACTACACCTAGATTTTAAGATCGTGTCCTTGAAGAGATCACCGAAACCATCCAAGGCTCCGTAGACGACGGGCACGTCATAATCCCTTTGTAGCTCCATGCGAGAGATGCTCTGTTAAAATGGGGAAAAACCCCGGTGGGAAATCATGGGTCGAGCAGAGAGCTCGAACCCACGACCGGCCGCTGCACCACCAGCAGCGATGCCACTCGAGCTACGGCTCGTTCCCCTTACTGTGCTAGTTGCTCGCTTCCATCTTACTCCTGTAGGCAAGCAGCCAGGTGTGATGGTGGCTGGGGTGGTTCTGGGTTAGCCGGTCAGGCGACGCCAGTGTAGGTGGCCGGAATGCTTTACCGCTGTCCCCTTCCGGGCTCCCAGCGGTCGACCATGGCTAGCCTCCACGCCCTGTTCCGTGGTTTCGCCTACACTGCTGCTGGCGGCAGCACGTGATGTGGTGGCGCGGCCAAGCCCTGGACGGCGCCGTAACCGCTCAAGAGTAGAAACAGCCGCACCATTGGAGGCGACACGCGTATCCGATGGGGAGAGCCGGGCATGGCTTGCGGCCGAGGATGGGTTATGCCGTCCTCCTTCCCTTTCATCGTCGCGACATGTGCCGCCGTCACGAGCGGGAGGCGCGGTGGAGGAGGGCTGACTGCTGAGGGCGGCTAGGCCGAGAGCGGGCAGATGAGGTCGGTGGAGGGCAAGGTGCCGAGAGCGGGCGGATAAGGTCGGTGGAGGGCAGGGCGACGGGTGGTGCTGTAAGATGATGGAGGTCTCGGGTCTCCAGCAATACATCTTCTTTTGCAGTAAGGATTTAGGCCCTCTTTGACGCAGCTCCCGGGGGCTCCGGCTCCTCACCTCGCGGCACTGTAGCAGGAGCCGTTTCGAAAAGCAAGGCAGAAAATGAACTGGAGAGACCCGGAGCCGATGAAGCCCTGCCAAAGAGGGCCTTAGGATCATGGATTGAAATGTGCCTGCCCGTCCGCGTCCACCCTCCCCACCTCCAGCCGGTGGCTCGGGCATTCCCGACGCGGGCGCGGGGTGCACAGGCACGGCGGCCTAGACCTCCCCTGAGCGTGAGGGCTGGGGAAGGGTGTCAGTGACAAGCCTTACCCTCGCCTATGCAATGCAAGGAGACTGCGACTCAAACCCGGAACCTTCCGGTCACAGGCGGTAAGACTCGACCGCTTGCACCAGACCCGCCCTTCACCATGGAGCCAGAGATACGCTCATGAAATCACAGAACCGTTGCTCAAGATGCAATGAGAGCGTATACCATTAACAAAATCATCATACAAAAATATGGCAGATAACTCAGTTCTAACTTAAACTCCATATAATGTTTCAAGTGGCCCATAACACAAAACTTGGAGAACTTTAAAGGGTTCTCAAATAGACAGCTCAACCTGCTAACTCTCAACCTGAACACGACCCTTGCAATGACAGTTTAAGGAAGATAAAATCTAGAAGAAAAGCACGATCCTCCACGCCTTGAAATTATCTGCATTGGACGAGAAGTATTAGAAGCAGATAAAAAGGGCCTTGTGTGGAGATTGGAGAACTACAGCAAGTATTCTCAGAAAAACATTTGATGATAGCAAGAACAGATAGTTGCAAAAGTAATTTTTTTTTCTTCTAAATTCAGAATTAGTAACAAACCAAATACTTAGGTAAGGTAACTCTGGCACTCTGCTATGCTTAGCAACAGAATCCCACACAGAACAGGAAAATGAAATTGAAAATACACTTAGCTTGGAAGTGTGGGAGCCTGGAAGGGCTCAAATAAATAAGTGACTATGATTCCAGAACTATCAAAATGCAGATGTATTCAATCAACCAAATAAGCCAGCTATCGTTCTATCCATTTTCTTATACAACACCAATGTGGCAATGAATTTCACTGAAACCAGGCAGCACAGGTGTCCTGCGGATAATTTCTGCTAATCCTATTCATGTGTGTAGAAATAGCTGAGACGTGTCTCCTTTTTAATCACCTAACAACATGATTCTATCAATACACAATAAAAGGTTCCTGTAGAATCTCAATGTGATTGCCTGATTATTCGGTGGTGCACACAACTGAGAGTACAGCCAAATAACCAGCCACTAATCCTTAATTGGGCATGTTGCACCACATAAGAACAAGTCCATCTGCCAAAAAGACACATTTGTAGGCAGGGCACAGCAGCACTAATGGGTATAGCCGTGTAGGATGAAGCTACAATGGCAACACGTAAAGAGGTACTAGGTATGAGGTATTCAACAATAATCAGGGCGTGCAACTAGTAGCAGTAAGTTGAGTAGATTGCAATCGACACTAACCTTTAGATGCTGCTGGGGTACATGAAGACCCTGACCTTGCGGCCCTGCAACAAAGGGGGAATAGCAGAACAGAATTAGCACAGAGCACAGAATGCAGAGCAGGACGTAGCGACGAATGGAGAAGGGGAGGGCGCGGGGGCGCTCCAGCTCACCATGGATTCCGGCGGCAGGTTGGACCTGAACTTGGCGCGGACGACGCCGGAGTTGCCGTGCGGACGGGTGACCTTGCCCCAGATGCAGCGATAGTGGGTGCCGCTGCTCTTGGTCTTGGCCTTGTAGATGTAGGCCATCCGCTTGCCGCAGTACCACGCGACGTCCTCCTTGGTGTTCACCCCCTCGATCTGCACCAGCGATGTGGTCTCGTACTGGTTCGACTTGGACCTGCATCAGCCACACCCACCGCCCGCACGCGCGTCACAACACGGTTGCAAGGGCAAAGCTAAGGGCGATCGGCTTGGGGCGAAGGAGAAGGAGAAGGAGCTCACCTCTTGTATCCGAGGACGGTGCCCCGGACGTAGAGCCTCACGCGCTGCCCCGTGCGCCCCTTCACCATCTCGCTGCTGCCGCCGGAGACGATGGGTTCGGAGGTCGAGTGCGGGGGACGGCGCAACCACGAGGGGAAGAAACCCTAGAGGGAGGCGGTGGCAGTGGTTAAGTACCCGTCAGTTTCGCAAGTGAACGGCTGAGATCGAATGGTGTTGTATCGAGGATGTACTGGCTTACTGCGGATATGCTGGGCTAGGGCTACTTTCAATGGGCCAAGTACTTATGTGGACATGTGGCTTTAACAGGCTGAATACGTGTAATCGCGTGTTGAATGGGCCAATATGTGCTTCAAAAATGACGGAGAAGCCTGGCCCGTTTTTTTTTTATGCACCGCCGAAGAGAAAAGTTGAAAGGAGATTTTGTGCTTATATAAACAGGAAGCATCTACGGAACAACCAGCCAATTTTACGTGTGCTCTCGCTGAGAAATTCTGAGCCAATGACATTATGACAAATATTTCATGTGCTTTTGTACAATCTGAATGATAAAGTGACTCATTTTTTTCAATTTCAATAGAATTTTCTAACAAGGGCATGGACTTGTCTAATTGAGGGTTTAGCCAATTGATATGTTCTTTAGCCAAATTGTCTAAACGAGGAGTATATAAAGTCCTGCTTTCCTTGCAAATGAACTAGTAGACGTTTAAAATATATTAATTAAAATCCTAGCCTTTAATCACTTCTTAACACTAGTAGAGAAACGACTTTTGATCCACTTTGAAATTTGGCTTTAGTCCCAATATTTTTCGCGCTCGGGACTAGAGAAACCTTTAGTCCCGGTTGGTAGCTCCATATGGGACTAAAGGTCCCTGCCCAACGGTTACCGAGGTGTGTCAGAGGCACGTCAGTGCGAGAATCTTTAGTCCCAGTTTGAGACATGAACCCGGACTAAAAATGTGACTTTTAGTCCCGGTTTGAGACACGAACCTGGACTAAAGATATCTTTAGTCCCGGTTTATGTCTCAAACCCGGACTAAAGGTGTCTCCAAGCTGAATTTAAAAGGAAAGCGTATCTTATCTAATTTAGATGTGTGGTGGTAGGTGAGATGGTAACGCGTGCAAGAGTTGAAGTGGGAGGTCGTAGGTTTGAATCTCCACAGTTGTAATATTTTTTTATCCAATAAACACCTCTACTCTCGGTTGGAGGAACCGGGACTAAAAATCAAGACCTTTAGTCCCGATTGCGTAGTCCCGGTTCCAAAACCGGAATTAAAGGGAGTTGAGAACCGGGACTACAGCCCGTTTCTCTACTAGTGTGATGTTTTAAGTACAAGCGTTTTTCTAGGGGGAGGTTGCTTTTATCTTGGAGAATAGAGGAATCATCACTAGAACACTTAAGTTGTAATTAACATTCTTTTTTTTAGATCACATAGACAGCCTATTCGCTTGAACTTATCAGCCTGTCTTATCAGTTATGGAACAATGTTTTTCTTTCACAACAAATCAGCTGTGACTGGCTTATCAACCGCAGAAACTATCGACCGAAGTTGCTAGTCTCCTGAAAGGCAGAGGTAGGGGGTGTAAGTTGCTACCGAGTCATTATGATATTGCCTTTAACATTCTTTTTTAAAAGTCATATGGTGGACACTCATAAACATATGCACTCTCTCCGTTTCCTAATTTCTGTTGTTACTACTAGGCCAATGTCAAAGTCAAACCTTTATAACTTCAAGTGTCCATAGCTTTTAAAACATCTAGTTTTAACATTGATGATGCTAAGATAAGATGTATATAACTTACTTTTCAAAGATTACTTTAACAATAAATTTATTACTATTAAACAAAACGTAGACAAAGCTATACTTTGGTGACCGTGTCACTGTTTAAAACGATAGGAATTACAGAACTCGATTAGAGATAAAAATAAATGATGCACGGTAGTAGTATTGGTCGACAGCTGCACGTTACGTTCCTCGGATCCTGCTCGCTTCGGATCTACGCAATAAATGCAGTCGATGAGCTTCCGATAAGAAGATTTACCCACGAGCTGACCGGGGGCTTAGATCTAAGCCAATTGTAGTCACACGCTCACATGTAGCAGTAAAAAACGCTATGTATGGACAGCTCAAGGCATCGATTTTCACACTAGGATTATACAAAAAAATTAGAAGCGCGGTTTACTCCCCGGAGTCGTAGTTCAGTGAACAGACACACTTGGATTCAGATCTACAGCACCTTCCTGCAAGGCAAAGCACAGTGTCAGTGCTCCTTCTACTTAAGTAAGCTTAACTAACAGCTCGCCGCCGAGCACTACTGAGCTCACCAAGTCAGCAGCAGCAGCTAATCAGCTAGCCAGACTTGAGAAGCTTAGCTAGACGACGACCGCCGGGCGGCCGGACAGCAGGATGAAGCCTCCGTCTTCTCTTGGGGCTCCGTCGTCGTCCCAACGCACCTCGCTCTTCCTCCTCCCTGGCATCCTCCTGGCTGCGGTCATCTACCTTGTCCTCTTCCCCGACAACTTCAGGCTCCCGGGGATGTTCGGGTCGTCCTCGTCGCCGTCATGCAACGACAACAACGGCTCGCCGTCAGCGGTCGGCCGTCTCGCCGCCGGGGGCTCTCCAGCGGAGGAGGCGGTGGACCTGCGGCTGCTGATGGGCATCGTGACTACCCCAAGCACGTACGAGCGGCGCGCGCTCCTGCGGCTGGCCTACTCCCTGCAGCCGCGTCCCGTGCGCGCGGTGGTGGACGTGCGCTTCGTCATGTGCCGCATCGAGCGGGAGGAGGACCACATCCTGGTGGCGCTGGAGATCATCGCGCACGGCGACGTGGTGGTGCTCAACTGCACGGAGAACATGAACGACGGCAAGACGTACGCCTACTTCTCGGCCGTGCCGGGGCTGTTCGCCGGGGAGCGGTACGACTACGTGGGCAAGACCGACGACGACACCTACTACCGGGTGGCGGCGCTGGCGGAGTCGCTGCGCTGGAAGGCGCGGCGGGACGCGTACCAAGGCTACCTGACGCCCTGCCACTGGCTGCCCGAGAAGCAGTACATGTCCGGGATGGGGTACGTCGTGTCGTGGGACGTGGCGGAGTGGATCGCCGCCACGCCGGAGCTCCGTGACGACCACAACGACTGGGAGGACGTCGACTTCGGCGGCTGGCTGCGCAAGGGCGGGAAGTACAAGAACGTGTACAACGAGGAGCCGAGGATGTACGACTACTGGGACAGGGAGATGGCCACCGACGTCAACTGCTTCCGGCACGAGCACATCGCCGACGCCGTGGCCGTGCACAAGCTCAAGGACCGCCTCAAGTGGGCGCGCACGCTCCACTTCTTCAACGCCACACAGGGGCTCAAGCCGTCCAAGCTCTATCATGTGGACTTGGACAACGTCTACCACGTCTAGCCGTGTAGAGATCGATCTACCATACATGTTGTCATGCATACCTGTTTTAGATTTTTATAGGCAATAGCTAGAGTTTATGTTGCTGTACTGTGAAGAGCTACCTGGCTCCTTCTGAAATAGCTCTGGCTCTGGCTCTTCTGGAGAAGCTAAAATAGTTTTAGAAAACGTTTGGCAAAACAACTCCTCCTGTTTCTTTGAAATGAATGAGATATATCAAATGTCCAAAGTACTCATGCGCTTATTATTTGATTTGGTTGTACGCATGAGAAATTAAAATGCATGTAATTTTTTTGAAACTAAAATTGACAATATTACATCGATTACTCGTAATATTTATCATGATTAAGGTAAACCGTATTTGAATTATTTTTATGACAAAAATAAGGCTAAACGTTCGGTTTTGGGCTAAGGGCCCATACGGCCTGCAGCTGCAGACCTCCTGCTCCCTTCCCTGAATACCGCACGCTGCCGCCGCGCCGCTCGTTAGCAACTCGCACTGGCCGCCGCCGCATGCACCTGGATGCTTGCACCACCGCTCGCCCAAGCAAGGCTTGCCTTCTTCCACGCTGCCGTGCGCTCCCACAACGCACTTGCCTAGGCCGTCGCTTGCTCGCACAGCGCAGGCGCCCGCACCGCTGCTCGCACGATTTGCCCGACGGTGAAGCACCACGCCGGCGTCGGTTTCGTCTTGTACGTTGTACCCGGGCAAAGAGCATGCAGAGAAGGGCAACCGCGTCCATACGTCTGCGACCATCAGGTGGATCCGCGAGAAGTTTGAAATCGTGGCTCCTCCTTCGTAGTGCAAAAAGGCTCCGGCTCTCCCATGCGCTTCTAGCCAGAGCCCCTCCGGGAGCCATACCAAACAGGTAAATCCCAGCATACCTATTGTCATGGCTCATGCATCCTGTATGCGCACGCCAGCATCAAAAGGTTTCTCGTAGTTTGAGTTGTACTTACGAAGAATCAAATAAATACTGGACAAATGGCTTGTAGGGTTTGGGAAACTTCACCTCGTCTAAAAGTTAGATAAAAGCATGGTATGTTTCTTTCAAGCAATATCTACCGTGAAGCTTCGCATGTGCCACAACTGAGAATTTAGGGTCAGCTGCTACTTTAAAGGTACGGATCGATACGGATGCGACACAATATCCGCAGGAAATATGGATTGAAAAAACGAAAACATAGCACGGCCATCAGCTCAATTCCTGAAGCGTTTGCACAGAAGCTTGAAAAGTCATCCCAAATTACAAGTCGTTTTTACTTTTTTGATACATTCATTTTGCTATTTTTGATACATCCATTTTGCTATGTATCTAAATAAAATATATAGGTCTAGATAAGTAGCAAATTCTATGTACCAAAAATAACAAAGTGACTTATAACTTGGAACAGAAAGAGTAAAACGGAAGGGAAGAAGATGCGGTGCTACCTGCTTTAGCCCTTAGCGCCGCCAAATGTACTGTAGCGCACTGTAGCGCACTGTGGTATTTCGTTTGTATTTGGTAATAATTGTCCGACCATTGACAATTAGGCTCAAAACGTTTGTCTCGCAAAGTACAATCAAACTGTGCAATTAGTTTTTGATTTCGTCTACATTTAGTACTTCATGTATGTATCGTAAGTTTGATGTGACGGGGAATCTTCTTTTTGCATAGTGCCAAATTCAGGAGTTTGGGGAACTAAACAACCCCTTAGTTTTCAGGCGACGTTGCCAAAGTGCATCTTCCTGCCGGCAGGGCCCCATCTTGAGCAGCTTGCCGATGATAGCAGCCAATGTGAGTGGAGCTAGGAGTGGGGGAGGTACCCAGGGACACCAATCGCCATGGCTCACCTTACACATCATGAGCTCAGGGCCAGCTCGGTCCAGCCACGGGAGAGATTACTCCTCTACTAGCTTATGTCTTCTATCCCCCCGCTATAGGCGATGGATAGCCTATAAGAAAACGCTTGGGGGTTTGGTCGAGGTGGAAGAAATAAGGGCAGTGGGGAGCGACATCACCACCAAAACACAGTGGCTCCGTTCGCTTGTCTTAAAAATGGCTTGTTCGGCTTCTTTTTTCAGCCGGAATAGTGTTTTTCTCTCACAACAATTCAGCCGGAACAGTGTTTTTCAGCCAGTTTCAGCCAAGTTTCAGACCAGCGAACGGGGCCAGTATCTCGCCTGCAGTAACCTCTGCAGGCTACAACGGCCACCGAGGGTGGGAGTGGCAAGGAGGTGCCCCAGTGCAACCACTTTATGTGGCTCACCTCACTTCTGCGCGTAGAAAATAGAGTACACGGGGTAGGCCAACTGCGTCAGTCGCGCGTAGCCCCTCCAACCGTGCGATGATGGCCCGTTTCGCATCAGCAAGACAGAGCGGTAAAGGTGCTCCCCGAACGCCAATCTTCCCGCAAATAGAGATTTTTATATTTCTCTCACTGTAACTCTATGTGTGTTGAATTTCACCAAGTATGTATTGTGAAGGAGTGCAAAATAGTGTGAGGATTTGGGCATTATTGGGAAGAATCATAAGTTTGATTGGGATGTCATTTATGGCTATGCAGTCTGCTTAAGGGAACTACTACCACCGGACCTCCGTCCTCCGCTCTCTCATGAGAGGAGAAGGCCATGCTTTTTGGACCTCGTGATACAGATTTTGTTGCCTCTTCGTTAGGTTTTGTGTTGTTGTAGTGGTTGTGTCGAGGACCAACACTAGGGTATCCGAAGAGGAGGAGCTAATGGTCATCAACATTGACTCATCCGAGCAGTCAAGAGCACGACTACGGTTCCAACCGGTCCCCAGGTGCGCGGGCTTCGCCTCGCCCGACCTCTTGGGTGTGGGCTCTGCCTCACCCGACCTCGAGGCCGCTATCTCTGTCTCGCCCGACCCCTTGGGTGCGGGCTCTGCCTCGCCCGATCTCGAGGCCATGTGCTGGATCCCGTTGGGATTGAGATACTGCAGCTCGATCTTGTAGAAGCGCAGTAGTCCCCGGAGGAATTTGTGGGCGGGGGTCGTGAGCCCACGCTCGTGGAAGTGGGCGAACGATACCATGTAGCTGTCGGGCGGCGACGGCGAATCCTCATTGTCGGGCATCAACCACTGCTCGGGCGAGGTCTGCGTTCGGAGAAGACCGCGACGGACAAGGCCCTCCATGCGCTGGAAGGTGATGTTGGAATGACACCACGGATCCATTGGAGGTGGGGACGGATGGATGTGAGCTCAACGGTGGCGGAGATGCGGAGGTAGGAAACCTAAGTGTTGGCGGCGGCGGCGTGGCTGCGGAGGTAAGGATGCAGGCATGCGTATGAAACACGGAGGGCTAACCCTTTGGTTTTATAGGGGCAACAAGTACGAGGAAACCCACAGCCCGCCTAGATCTCCGCGTCTGCCATGACCTGTCACCACGTCTCGTCATGGGGCGTGCGCACGCAACATATGGCCGCCCCCTTGAAAAACATGTCAGGCGTTTCTGAAAGCATCTAGGCCCCTAGTTGGGTTTCGGTGATTAATGACAATACATGATTACTGTGACTAACGTGTGTTTTGCAGAAATAATTAAGTTAGGTCACGGTAATGGAGATCGAATGGGCAATCAAGGTTGTCATGCCCCTACGATGGAAATCGTTTCAGTTTTCAAAGGGTGGACGACAAGGTTAAGGATGGACTAGTTCTAAGTGTCGATTGGAGTTGGAGAGACGCTTAGAGTAGTTTAGGACTTTTTTTTCCTTTGGCCGTACTATTAAGGGGGGTATGGACGGGTAACTTGACCTAGGTGAGTATAGTGAGTTAGGTGTGGTGCACACTTGTTAAAACTAGTACTATGTAGCTCCAAAACAGCCCTTTAATCCAATGGAGCAAACTTCATTCATATATGATTGAGAGTTGGAAGTGAATGGAGGGTCAAATACTGACTGGACGCTGGCTCCGGTGTGACCGGATGCTGGCTCAGGGTCTGGTCAGTTCATTTGACCAAGGTGAAAGCGTCTGGAAGTGACCGGACGCTGAGAGGTCAAGTGACCGGACGTTGAGGGCCAGCGTTCGGTCGACTCCAGTAAGGTCCTAGAGAGGGAGAATCCTGATCGGACGTGTCTGGTCAATGCTGACCGGACACTGATCAGGTTCTGGCTACTGATCGGACACTGCTCAGCAAGTGACCGGATGCTGGGGGTCCAGCGTCCGATCGACATCAGTAAGGTTCCTGTGAAGGGAAAATGTGACCAGACACGTCCGGTCAGTGCTGACCGGACGCTGGCCAGCGTTCGGTCAACACTTAACCACTGGAGTTTGGGGTGTACTGACCGGAGCGTCCGGTCACCCCGTAGAGGCACATAACGGTTCGTTTTTCAGCCGGTGTTATAAATACAACCTCCACTCGTGTGTTGGGGTACTTTTGCTCATTCCAACAGCTAAGAAATACCTTAGAGAGTGCCAAAAAGAGCAAGGTCCTAGTGAGGTGATTGAGATTTGAGAATCCTAAAGAGAGCCCTCATTAGTGAAGATCAAGAGTAGCAAAGTGTGCATCCACCCTTCTCATTAGGCTTGTCGTGGTCAAATGAGAGTTCGTGCTTGTTACTCTTGGTGATCACCATTACCTAGACGGCTTGGTGGTGATTGGGAGCTTCGTGATCATCCAGAGAGCTTGTGGATGACCCAACTCAAGTTGTGAGCGGTTGTGGGTGATTCACCACGACGGAGTGTCGAAGAATCAACCCGTAGAGAGCACTTGATCCTTGTGCGGATCAAGGGGGAGCTACACCCTTGCGCGGTGCTCCAACGAGGACTAGTGGGGAGTGATGACTCTCCGATACCTCAGCAAAACATCGTCGCGTTCCTCCTTCTCTATTTACTTTGAGCATTTACTTTGAGCAATTCAATTCTAGTCTTTACATTCATAGAAGTGCCATGCTAGAGTAGGATTGGAACTTAGGTTGCAAGTCTTTTGTGCGGTAGAATAATTAAAAATACTTTCTAGGCACAAGGGGTTAATTAGACTAACCATATGATTTAATTATTGCAAAGAAATTTAGAATTAGCTCAATTCACCCCCTCTCTTGGGCATCTTGATCCTTTCAATTAGTATCGGAGCCTCGTGCTCACGTATTTAGGCTTAACCGCATAGAGCAAGATGTCTCATGGGGATGGACCTCCTCCTATCTTTAAGGGAGATGATTTTTCTTATTGGAAAATTCGCATGGAGGCATATCTAGAAGCTCTAGATATTGGTATTTTTAGAGCCACCTCACATGGCTTCCCACAACCTCGGGATGCTACTCACCTACAAGGCAATGAGGTGAACTATGAGAAGTGGAATGCAAAGGCTCGAAACACCATCTTTAGAGGTCTTTGCAAAGATATGTTCAATTGGATGAGGAACCACAAAGACATCCATGCACTATGGTCGGACGTTTGTGCGCTCCATGAGGGGACTAAGAGTGAGCATGAGGAATGCTATCATCTTGTCATGAAAAAGCTTAACTCTTTTGAAATGCTTCCTAAAGAATGTGCTAATGAGATATATTCATGTTTGAATGTTCTTGTAGAGGAAGTCAATGGGCTTGGACTCACTCAAATGCAACCATACGATATTGTAAGAAAGATTTTGAGTGTCATCTCCATTGATAAATATGGGCATATTATGACCGTGCTTCATCAAGGTGATCTTTCCACCACTACATCGACACAAATCTTAGAAAAGATCAATGCTCATGAGATGTACATGCACATCACGCCACAAGATGGCTCTTCCTCTACCAAGAAGAAAGATAAGGACTTAGCATTCAAAGCTAGCCAAGAGAAGGGTAAAGCAAGACTTGAGTATGAGAGCTCAAGTGATGATGAAGTTGATGATGAAAGTCTTGCTCTCATGGTAAAGAAGACCACCAAGATGCTAAAGAAGCTCAACAAGAGTAGCATCAAGTTTGATGGCAAGAAGAAGTTCTTCACTAGCTCTAGAAGGAAGCCAATCTTCGAGATGGATTGCTTCAATTGTGGAGAACTTGGTCATCTAGCACACCAATGCACTAAGCCCAAGAAAGACAAGTTCAAGAACAAATACAAGGGCAAGAAAGATGACTCAAGTAATGAAGAAGAAGAAGAAGAGAAGAAGAAGAATAAGCCATACAAGAAGAGAGATAGCAAGAAGAGGGACTTCCACAAGAAGAAGAGTGGAAAGGCATACATTGTCGGTGATTGGCTCATGGACATTGATTCATCTAGTGCCTCATCCGATGATGATAGTGACAATAAGAAGATGGCCGCAATTGTTATCAACTCTTCATCATCTTCATCGCCACCACCACCATCATCCTCCACACACCTATGCCTTATGGCCAAGGGTGACCGCAAGGTATCTAACAATGATGTTAGTAGTGATGATGAGCATGCTAGTGATGATGATGAATATAAATCACCTTCTTATGATGATCTTGCTAGATTGCTAAAACAATACACTAAGATCATTATAAAAACTAGAGCTAAAAATGAAAAGCTAGAAGCTAAAAATGACTCTCTTTTAGCCAAATGTGATATAGCGGAAAAGGCTAGTGTTGAGCTTAAAGAAGCAAATGATGCTATATCATCCAAACTCATGGAGCTCAAATCTTCTAAGAAAGAGCTTAAAGAAAAACATAATAAACTTGAGAGGACACATAATGAGCTCATCACTAGCCACAACAAGCTAAGAGAAGAATATACTACTCTTAAGATTAATCATGATAATCTTGTTATTGCTCAAGAATTCTTATCCAATAAGCCACATGATGCTACTAACGATGTTGTTAAGATTGATATTGCTACATCATGTGATGACTTGATTATTGAGAGAATTGAGCAAAGTTTTAGTAGCAAGGACAAGCAAGTGGTTGAAGCCGATGATTATGATGAGTTTGTCAAGCTCAAGAATGACAATAAAAAGTTCAAGAAAGATCTTGAAGAGCTCAAAACCACTAAGTCTATTGTGCTAGAAACTATTGTTCATGATGATGGTTTGATCCTTGAGAATTATAAGCTCAAAGATAAGAACAAGAAGCTCAAGGAAGAGAAAAACAATGATGCTCTCAAGGAAGAAAATAAGAAGCTCAAGTTGGAGAAAGAGCATCTTAAGATTGGATTGAGCAAGTTCACTAGAGGCAAGCATCTTCAAAGTGAGCTACTAATGAACACCGTCATGAAGATAGATTGAAGTGGCATTGGGTACTTGGCAAACCAAGAGAAGAAGGCTCAATCTCAACAACAACATAAGTCTAAGCCAAAGCTAAAGAGATATTTTGAGTGTGTATAAGAAGGCCACTTTGCTTATGAGTGCCAAACTCCACCACCACAACCCTTGCCTAAGCATGCTAGACCTTTTACCTTCAATACTCACTACATGCTTAGAAAGAATTCTAGTGGAAAGATGAAAGTCATATTCTTAGGTCCTCCCAATAAGAATAGGCCTAAGAAAATTTGGGTTGCAAAGTCATTTGTTGAGAAGGTGAAGGGCCCTCAACAAGTTTAGGTTCTTAAAGCTTGATCCCTTGTGTGTAGGTAAACTACAAGACCGGTGGAAGTCATTGGGTTATTGATAGTGGTTGCACACAACATATGACCGGTGATCCTCGTATGTTCACCTCACTAGATGAAGAAATAGATGGACAAGAAAGAATCATATTTAGAGATAACTCAAAGGGCAAGGTCAAAGGATTGGGCAAAGTGGCTATATCAAATGATCATTCTATCTCCAATATACTATATGTTGCTTCATTGAGTTTCAACTTACTATCCGTTGGATAATTGTGTGATCTTGCCTTCCAATGCTTGTTCACCGAGAAGGAAGTTATTGTATCTAAGAAGAATGATGATCATGTGATATTCAAAAGATTTAGATACAATAACCTATATCTAGTGGACTTCATCTTCGAAGATACAAACTTGAAGACATGCCTATTCACCAAAACAACACTTGGGTGGCTATAGCATAGAAGACTTGCTCATGTTGGGATGAGCTCACTCAAAAAACTAATGAAGAATGATTTGGTGAGAGGGTTGAAGGATGTGAAGTTTGAGAAGGACAAGCTTTGTAGTGCATGTCAAGCCGGCAAGCAAGTTGTAAATACCCATCCAACAAAAGCTTTCATGTCAACCGCAAGAGTGCTAGAACTCCTTCATATGGATTTATTTGGACCAACAATATATAAGAGTTTGGGAGGAAATCTTTATTGTCTTGTGATTGTTGATGATTATTCAAGGTATACATGGGTATTCTTCCTTCATGACAAATCTAAAGTTGTATTTTGCTTCAAGAAGTTTGTCAAAAGAGCACAAAATGAATTTGAAGTGAAGCTTAAGAAGATAAGAAGTGACAATAGGAAGGAATTTGACAACACAAACATAAAAGCCTATTGTGATGAAGTTGGAATCAAGCATGAGGTCTCTGCAACATATACTCCTCAATAAAATGGTGTAGTTAAGAGGAAGAACTGGGCATTGATCACTCTTGCAAGAACAATGCTTGATGAGTACAACACCCCAAAGCTCTATGGGTGGAAGCTATCAACACCGCATGATATGTATCAAACCGCTTATTCCTTCAAAAGTTCCTTGGCAGGACACCTTATGAGTTGCTCAATGGGAAGAAGCCGGGCGTCTCCTTCTTTAGGGTGTTTGGTTGCAAATGCTACATCTATAAGAAGCGCCAACACCTAGGGAAGTTTTAAAGACATTGTGATATTGGTTTTCTTGTTGGTTACTCATCAAAGTCTAAAGCATATAGAGTATTTAATCATGCCATCGGCTTAGTTGAAGAAACATATAATGTGGAATTTAATGAATCCAACGGCTCCCAAGGTGCATATGAGAATCTCGATGATGTAGGTGATGAACCATTGAGAGAGGCTATGAAGAACATTCCGGTTGGAGACATCAAGCCTAAAGATGATAAAGATGATGTACAAG
Organism: Miscanthus floridulus; assembly: GCF_019320115.1. NCBI lineage: Eukaryota > Viridiplantae > Streptophyta > Magnoliopsida > Poales > Poaceae > Miscanthus > Miscanthus floridulus. The sequence continues at coordinate 220,529,410 of NC_089587.1, read as the reverse complement.
TGATTCATCCACCTTCTTCATCAAGTGTGCCACAAGATGGTGAAAAAGATGGAAGAGTAGAAAATGAAGACACGCATGTCTCCTATGAATAAATTGTGATACAAGCATAAGATGTTGATGCTCCACAACCTCCCCCTCAAGTGGTCAATAGAAGAAATATACCTCTACTTCAAGATCATCCACAAGATCTCATCATAGGGAGTCCATCAAAGGGTGTAATGACTCGATTACAAAAACTTGCTTCATTTATTGCTCATCACTTTTTATCTCTTGCTATGAGCCTACTAAGGTAGAAGAAGCTCTTCAAGATCTAGATTGGATAAATGCCATGCATAAAGAGTTAAACAACTTCACCCGCAATGAAGTTTGGACTCTTAAAGAGCGGCCAAAAGGTGCAAGAGTCATTGGAACAAAGTGGGTGTTCCGAAACAAGCAAGATGATCAAGGAGTTATTGTGAGGAACAAGACAAGACTAGTGGCAAAGGGGTTCTCTCAAGTTGAAGATTTGGATTTTGAAGAGACCTTTGCATCGGTTACAAGATTAGAAGTCATCCATATCCTCCTTGCATATGTATCACATCATGAAATAAAACTTCATCAAATGGATGTGAAAAGTGCATTTTTAAATGACTTTATTAATAAACTAGTCTATGTTGATCAACCTCCTAGGTTTAAAGACCCTAGATATCCTAACCATGTTTATAGGTTGTCCAAGGCATTATATGGGTTTAAGCAAGCCCCAAGAGCTTAGTATGAGCGCCTTCGGGACTTCCTCATTGAGAAGGGCTTCACCATTAGGAGGGTCGATACCACACTATTCACCAAGAAGCTTGATGGGCATATCTTCATTTGTCAAGCGTATATTGATGATATCATCTTTAGATCATCAAATGAAGATTCTTGCAAAGAGTTTGATGAATTGATGTCAAAGAAGTTCGAGATGTTAATGATTGGAGAGCTTACATTCTTTCTTGGTTTTCAAGTCAAGCAAATGAGAGAAGGGATTTTCATCTCTCAAGAGAAATATATAAATGATCTTCTCAAGAGATTCAAGATAGATAAATATAAGCCAATCAAGACACCAATGTCTACTAATGGACATCTCAACCTAGATGAGGGAGGTAACCCGGTTGATCAAACTCTCTACCGCTCTATGATTGGTAGTTTGTTATATTTGACCATATTTAGGCCCGACATCATGTTTAGTGTGTGTATGTGTGCTAGATTTCAAGCTAATCCTAAGAAAACTCATTTGATTATCGTTAAAAGAATTCTTAGGTATCTTAAGCACACACCAAACATTGGCCTTTGATATCCCAAAGGAGCTATATTTGAATTAGTTGGCTATTCCGATTCGGATTATGCCGGATGCAAAGTTGATAGAAAAAGCACATCCGAAGGGTGCCATTTGCTTGGCAGATCACTTATGTCTTGGTCCTCCAAGAAACAAAATAGTGTGGCTTTGTCCACCGCCGAAGTAGAATACATTATCGCAGGTGCTTGTTGTGCACAAATATTTTACATGAAACAAACTTTGCTAGACTATGGTGTCGTTCTAGAAAAAGTACCTCTTTTGTGCGACAATGAAAGCACGGTAAAACTTGCAAATAATCTGATTCAACACTCTCGCACAAAGCACATAGATATCCACCATCACTTTCTTAGAGATCATGTTGCAAAGTATGATATATCATTAGAAGGTGTGAGGACCGAGGATCAATTGACGGATATCTTCACTAAACCGCTAGATGAGGCAACATTTTGTAGATTGCGGAATAAGCTCAATGTGCTTGATTTTAGTAACTTCACTAAAAAATGAGCTTGTGTTGTCCCTTGTATTGTATTGTAATATACAATATGTTTAATGTTTTGTAATGCATATAGGGCTTGTCTAACATGGTTAAGATAACCACCGAAAAGCGTGTGGAGAAGCTTAACCTTGGATCAAACTTGACAAGCAACTTGATTTACTTACAAGTATTACATTTCATATGCATGAATGTTGTTTTGTCGTTTGTCTTCAAATTACTCTCTTATTGCCTATTTTCTTAAAAAGAATTATAGCCTAAGGCAAAATATTTTGAAAAACTTGAGGGTTTGAGAGAGGTCACTCATATCAGTCTCAATTGGTGTTTATTTGAATCTTATTCAAGTTGGGACTTGATTAGAAACAGGCAGCACGAAGGACTTTGAAGATTTGCTGAAGAAAGAGTGATCGAACGCTGCACCGGACTCTGATGTCCAGCATCCGGTCAATTCACAGGAGGTGAACTTGCTGCGAAGGAGTGACCGGACTCTACGTTTCAGCATCCGGTCAGAAGGCGTTTCAGCGTCCGGTCATGTGGAGAAGACAAAGGCTATATTGACCGGACTCTGGCTGCGTCCGGTCAGTGTCCACCAGACGCGTCCGGTCGTGATTCTAGAGGAATTGAACCTCTCTAGAATCGACCAGACGCTGGGTGACAGCGTCCGGTCATTGCCACCGGAGCGTCCGATCAATAGGAGTCGTGTGGATCTTGATCTCTTTTCTTATTTCCTTATCCAACTCTATCGGGGACCCCTTATAATCGCGAGCCGCCGCACATCCTTAACCTACCAGCGCTGTCATCGCTGTGTGCTCATGCCCTAGCCGCCGCCTCCACACCGCCGTAGCGCCTCCACGTGCTCCTGAGCTACCTTCCCACGCCACTGTAGCTCTCCGTGCCACCGCAGATCTCCACGCCACCACAGCGACTCCCCATGCTCCCAAGCGCCCGCGCCACCACAGTTCGCCACGCCACTACAGCGCCACCTCCCACACCAGCGCCACCGCTCTATGCCTCCCCGCGCCGCCGTGTCATCCAGCGCCGCTCGCCAAGTTCCCATGTTGCGCCATCCGAGTTCCAGCACCGACGAGCTCGTGCCCTAGCTCCACCCTCGCTGTAGCCAAGCTCGAGTGCTCTCATTGCATTACTTGGTTGCCAATCTTTGTCGAGCCGGTACCCTAACCCTAGCCTCACAATTCGGTGGTTCCCCGCATGTCGTTTCTCTTTTCCTTGGATCGCCGGTTCATCAGGTAGCAAGCCCGCATTTCAATTTCGTACCTAATTGCTTGCTCTATTAGGGTTTCGTATCTCTAGATGCATAATTAAAATTATTTGTATATCCTATCTATTCTGTCGTGGAGCGAGTTGGTGCCGTTGAGATCGTGTTGGCAGTTGTCAGTTAACTCGGGGCCAAGCTTGCGAGTACGGAACGAGGCCAAGTCTCGGAAGTGACAGTTGATCTTTGTCAGTGGCAGTTGATTCTTCTCACATCCATCAGATGGCTCATACGAAGAATGTCGGAGGTGGTCCCGGTGACGAGGATCCGAGGCCCCCGCCTCGCTAGCCTGCAGAACCAAAAGGCAAAGCGACAAAGAAGTTGGCAGTAAGAAAGCGCAAGTATCCAGATGTAGAGACAGCGAGAGCCACCATAGTTGTAGAGGCCGCAGAGCGTGCCGAGAAAGGAGGTGCTCGCAACAGAGTCTGGATTGTAGATCAGCTTTCACCAGAAGCGAGGGCTTCACTTGAGTGAGTTGAGCGCCTTCATGGTGGTCCAGCTGGGACTCTTATGATTAGAGGACAACGTGTTGCCATTGATGAGGGTCAGCCTTAGGGGGAGTCATAGCAGCAGCCATAGGCAGTAGAGTAGACTTAGGAGGCACAGCCAGCACAACAGACTTAGGAGGGTGAGCAGGCCGAGTAGGCTGAGGAGATAGAGCCGGCACCTCAGCCATAGTTATGCTGCTCTGGTCGTACCCGTGCTCTAGTTATGCCTAGGGCAGATACTTAGCGGAGGGGTTCTCGTCCACCGCCTCGACCACAGGGTCTGCCTCCAGTGACCCATCTTGACTTGAGGGTCGCCACGACCAAGCAGGTGCAGTAGCTGAGGTTTGTGGACTTTGAGGTGTGGTTTCCACCTAGGAGGGATGAGAGAGCATCAGAGGGATTTTATACACCCTTACAGGAGAATTTCTATAATACCTATCTTAACAATGGAGCAGTATTCAAATCACAGAGGGTGTGCAACATAGAGTCTATAATAGTAGCAGCTAGAGAGCACATTCACCTGTATCTATCCTATTTACCAGGGCTAACAGATCTGATTGGATGGATAGGGCTGTATGTTCCATCTTAGGTTCGACAGTTCTATGCTACACTCTAGATTGACCCACAGCACAGGTTTATACACTTTGCATTCAGAGGCAGAGACTACTGGCTGATGAGCACTAGGGTCAGGGAGATACTCAGGCTTTAGGAGCAGCCAGTCAGGCTTCATGAGGTTTGCTATGGACAGACCACACCCCTAGATGCCCTCATGATGGTATGGTGCCCCCTACAGACTTGGTTCATCACTGTTTCACAGAGCCCTTTGGCGAGGGGTCGTGGAGGAACCCCGGTGATCTTACTCCCACTACTCGCATGATTGAGGCTATCATGAGGATGACATTACTTTCGAGGATGGGATATAGAGAGGGATTGACTCATATACAGCTATGGCTTCTCAACTCTCTGATACAGCAGACAGTTTTTGATATTTGAGATCTTCTTCTGTCAGAGATGGAGGACACTATAGCTACCCTATGCTCACTGGATTACATTTCTTATTCGTAGGGCAGTTACAGTGAGGCTGCCTGAGATGCTAGCTAAGTACAGTGGTGCCACTACAGAGTTTCCTACTTATAACCTGACTCAGATGATCTACCACAGTACACCATAGGTACCTAGTCAGCCGTGCCGTCGCCTAGAGGTGCTAAAGACTATAGCCCAGCAGGATGATATTATTAGGGGTATTGCAGCTATAGAGGAGGAGTAGCTTGCTTAGTAGGAGGGGATGGTCACGAGCGAGTCTAGTGACAGTTCTGATGATGACTACCAGCCCATTCCATAGATGCCTCTACATCGACATGATGCTGAGGTCGGTAGCTCTAGTTCAGCGCCACCTACTCTATAGACAGACCCCACTATTCTTACTATACTTGAGTGGATGAGGCAGGACCAGGCACGACAGGATCAAGAGACAGTTGCTACATTTGCTCAGTTCCATACTTGGCAGGACGAGTTTCAGCGACAGCAGCTAGCTATTCAGCAGCAGACGTAGGCTCTACAGCAGCAGCAGCAGCAGTAGGCCATGCATCAGCAGCAGATCCTCATACAGCAGCAACTTCTTGGATTTATGCAGCATGTAGTGACAGCAATTGGGGCCCCACCACCACAGCTTTCGCCCTAGATTGGTTAGCCTGCCACCACTTCGATGACTCCAGCGTTATAGCCTAGTGGGCTTTAGAGTCAGGGACAACCACTAGCATAGTATGCTTCACCTATAGAACAGGTGTCCTAGTGGTTCGCTTCGTTAGTGATAGCCCCATAGTTCACACCTCTTCAGACGGACTTCACACCAGCACAGACGTCGTTGCTACTAGTGCCAGACACTTCAGTCTCCAGGAGTCTTGGTGCCTCCTTCAGTGAGTTGACAGGGCAGCCCACTCTTACATACCTGCATGTTCTAGGTCCTTCTATGGCTGCACTTATCACAACGACTATAGAGATGCTCTCCTCCTCAGTGGCATCATCAGAGCCGGCTGCTTCAGTCATACCAGCATAGCCTATAGCAACTTTAGTTCCTGATCCGACCCAGACTGCTTCAGCATCACTTCTAGCTATAGAGGGTCAGATAGCTCAGAGCTCAGGGTTAGATGATGATGGTGACCAGTTCCAGCTTGCTCCTCGTACCTTAGCACCCGGCTCGTTGGCTACAGCCCTACCGACTGACCCTTAGGTTTTGGTGTTTGACGCTAAAGGAGGAGAGGGTTCGAGTATGATAGCCTTAGGGGGAGCAACATATCTAGGGGGAGCTTAGTTATTATATTAGCTTATCTATTACATTTGGAGTTTCTATGTGTGTGATACATTATGCATTCATGTTTACTACTATATTTATGTGATAGTGATATCTACGTGATCGTGATATATGACATGTGTGCTCTCTACTGTGAATTATTTATATGTCATATCACTTGTGTTATGCTCATTTGCCTTTGCTTCCGCGTTTTACTTTGATGCAAATGAGCTTCATTGCTTGTACTCATGCTTATTTCATATCTTTTGAGTACATCATGTTGGGTTGGGTCATATAAGCTTGCCTAACACTTTTGTTCTTATTGCTAAAAGCTTATATGAACCAAGCATGTTAAAAACCTCATCTCTTTCACATACTCAAGGTAGTATTGTCATCAATCACAAAAAATGAGGAGATTAAAAGCATCTAGGCCCTTAGTTGGGTTTCGGTGATTAATGACAATACATGATTACTGTGACTAACGTGTGTTTTACAGAAACAATTAAGTTAGGTCGCGGTAATGGAGATCGAATGGGTAATCAAGGTTGTCATGCCCCTACGATGGAAATCGTTTCGGTTTTCAAAGGATGGACAAGTTTTAAGTGTCGATTGGAGTTGGAGAGACACTTAGAGTAGTTTAGGACTTTGTTTTTCCTTTGGCCATACTATTAAGCGGGCTATGAACGGGGAGCTTGACCTAGGTGAGTCTAGTGAGTTTGGTGTGGTGCACATTTGTTAAAACTAGCACTAGATAGCTCCAAAACAACCCTTTGATCCAATGGAGCAAACTTCATTCACATATGATCGAGAGTTGAAAGTGAATGGAGGGTCAAATACTGATCGGACGCTGGCTCCAGTGTGACCGAACGCTAGCTTATGGCCCGATCAGTTCATTTGACCAAGGTGAAAGTGTCTGGAAGTGACCGAACACTGAGAGGTCAAGTGACCAGACGCTGAGAGCCAGCGTCCGGTCGACTCCAGCAAGGTCCTAGAGAGGGAGAATCCTAATCGGAAGCGTCCGGTCAATGCTGACCGGACGCTGATTAGGTTCCGGCTACTGATCGGACACTGCTCAGCAAGTGATAGGATGCTAGGGGTCCAACGTCCGGTCAACATCAGTAAGGTTCCTGTGAAGGGAAAATGTGACCGGACGCTGGCCAGCGTCCGGTCAACACTTAACCACTGGAGTTTGGGGTGTACTGATCAGAGCGTCCGATCACCCCGCAGAAGCACATAACGGTTCATTTTTTAGCCGGTGTTATAAATACAACCTCCACTCGTGTGTGGGGGCACTTTTGCTCATTCCAACAACTGAGAAACACCTTAGAGAGTACCAAGAAAAGCAAGGTCCTAGTGAGGTGATTGAGATTTGAGAATCCCAAAGAGAGCCCTCATTAGTGAAGATCAAGAGTAGCAAAATGTGCATTCACCCTTCTCATTAGGCTTGTCGTGGTCAAGTGAGAATTCGTGCTTGTTACTCTTGGTGATCGCCATCACCTAGATGGCTTGGTGATGATTGGGAGCTTGGTGATCATCCAGAGAGCTTGTGGATGACCCAACTCAAGTTGTGAGCGGTTGTGGGTGATTTATCCCGATGAAGTGTCGAAGAATCAACCCGTAGAGAGCACTTGATCCTTGCGCAGATCAAGGGGGAGCTACACCCTTGCGTGGGTGCTCCAACGAGGACTAGTGGGGAGTGGCGACTCTCCGATACCTCGGCAAAACATCGCCGCGTTCCTCTTTCTCTATTTACTTTGAGCATTTACTTTGAGCAATTCAATTCTAGTCTTTACATTCATAGAAGTGTCATGCTAGAGTAGGATTGGAACTTAGGTTGCAAGTCTTTTGGGCGGTAGAACAATTAGAAACACTTTCTAGGTACAAGGGGTTAATTGAGCTAACCATAGGATTTAATTATTGCAAAGAAATTTAGAATTAGCCCAATTCACCCCCTCTTGGGTATCTTGATCCTTTCAGTTTCGCCTCCCCAAAAAAGCCACGGTCCGTCACAGGTAAGAGTGATACAGAGCTAAAAAACCGACGGGTTCGACAACCGTTCTCGGCACCTTTAGAGTGAGGGGTGGAAAGGGATGGGCCCGCTAGCAGCCAGTACCCGGGCGCACGAGCGTCGCGGGCATCCTGGCCCATGTTTGAGTCTCGGCCGGATACGATCCATTATTTTTTCTCGAAGAAAGACAGAGCCCTCGGGAATGGTTGAACGGACCCGAGAACTATATGGATTGACCACTGAGAATCTAGGGTCGGTCACCAGCTGACCCAAGCTGGACCCCCACGAATAGGATGCCGTGGCCCCACTCAGACTAGCCCGTTAACAGCTCATCGAGCGCCATGATCCGTCCATATAGAAAAATCGTGGCACAGCTCAGTCCCTCTGTTTTATCGAAAAAAACGCTCGAGGGAAGACGATCACAAATACAAACCGACCCTCGACTAGACCCCTGCTACGGGCGGGGGCTCGAGGAAAGTTGGACTCGCAAGGAAACTGAACGCGCGGTCGTGGAACGACAGACCCCATAGGGGTCGGAATCAGGAAATACCTTTTCTGGACCACCAAATCTCACGGCTATACCCCCTAGGGGTCCGATCACGACAAAAGGGAATCGTCGTCCCCAGGTCACGCCGTGGGTGACAAAAGAAGGCCAAAGCCCTTAGAGTCCTCCTATTCGGAAAAGCCTTCGAAGGAGCATTCTACTCCTCCGTAGGCTTGGGGGCTACTGTCGGGGACCAATATTAGGATATCCGAAGAGGAGGAGCTAATGGTCATCAATATTGACTCATCCGAGCAGTCAGGAGCACGACTATGGCTCCAACCAGTCCCAAGGTGCGCGGGCTCTGCCTCGCCCGACCCCTTGGGTGCGGGCTCCGTCGTCTGACCCGACCTCTGGGGACGGGCTCCGTCTCTCCCGCCCCCTTGGGTTCGTGCTCTGTCTCGCCTGACAGAGACCCATACCGCCGCCAACCACTCTATGTCCAAGCGTATGGGCCTGGGTCAAAGCTATGACACCGGGGAAGAGACTGGCATGACTCGATATAACCCGTGGCCATGACGGGCTATACCTGAGGATTCACATCAAGAACAGTGTTGGGCGTGCCAGTGCTGTTCTACCTAACCCTCATACGAACGATGACAGGCGCATCAGTTCACCACGATGTCCGTCGGGACGGAATTGAGCGCCATGACCGGCAGATGACGCCTGCGCATGGTGCTAGTGACGAACTGGGCCGCGACGTGGAGCCATCCCTATTGACATCTACAGGATCGGTGGGACCCGTATGAAGGAGAAGAAGGACCCGATGATCCTGAAAGCCTTCCTCTCTCTCGTTCTTTTTTTTCCTCTGCTATAACTCGTGCTTTCCCTTGGCCTATAAAAGAGAAAGCAGGGCACCCCATGAAGGAGATCGACCCATCGAGACCTGATCGGATCCAGATCTGCACAAGAGCATGACACGAACACACGGTTGAGCAACGATCGAGCTCTCAGCACCCATTCACTTCTTCCACCAGAGACTTGGGATCATTTCCCTTTCTCGCCTGATTGTAATCCCTACTATAAATTTTCAGTGCTAGTAACACGAGCATCCGCGACGAACTGGACGTAGGGACTTTCTGGCCGAACCAGTATAAACCTCGTATCCTCTAAGCATACCATCCGAGCCAGACACACAAATACTAGAAATTTACTCATCGGTGGTAACTCAAAACACCGACAAGTTGCAACGTGACGGGGATTTTGTTGCCTATGCGTTAGATTTTCTTTTAGTTGCAATTGTTGTGGGTTTTGTTCCAAAGGTTTAGTTGCAATTGCTTTAGGTGTTTGTTTTGTTTGTCAACTTCTTTGGTGTTTAGTCGTTGTTTCACTTGCTGCTATGTTGTACCGACTAATCTGGATTTTTTTCTTCTTTTCTTTAGTATAACCGGCGGCTCTTCTAACTGTTTTGTTAAAAAAAATTATGAAGTACAAAATATGGTAAAAAAAACAAGTGGGAAGATGGAGTTGGTGAGAAGAGCACAGATCAAATCAAGGAACACATTTGTTTTTATGTATAAATTAATTAAAAGTTCCCTCAAAATTAAGCAACGCGCATGCACGCATCCGATGGATCGATCCCTACTACTTACAGTAGTAGATAGGAGAGGCTAGGTGTTAGTCGATCTTGTAGGACTTGGACGGCTTGAGCCCTGCCGTGAAGTTGAAGTACTTCAGCGCCTCCGCCCACCTCGGGTTGCTCTTGAGCCTGTGCACGCCGATGGTGCTGGGCATGAACTCGTGCTCGCACTGGTCCACGGGCACGGGGTTGAGGTAGTCGTGGATGGCCGGCTTGGCGTTGAAGCGGTTCTTCCCCTTGTCCCCGAGCCTGAGCCACATTCCGGTGAGCATGTCCTCCGTGCCCACGCTGTGGTTGCGCGCCACGTCGGAGGTGGCGATCCACTGCACGAGGTCCCACGACAGCGCGTAGGCCATGCCGGCCATGTACTCCCGGAACGGGTCCATGCTGTCGCACGGGATGGTGGCGCCGTAGTACATGTCGTCCCGGGGCATCCCGCCCAGCGACGCCACCAGCTGCGGCAGCCGGAGGAAGATGTCGTCGTCGGCCTTCATCACGTAGTCGTACGGCTCGTCGGCGTAGAGCCGCGCCACCGTGGACAGGAACGTGTACGTCTTCCCGCCGTTGAGGTTCTCCTCGCAGCCGTCGAGCACGATGACGTCGTCGTGGACGAGGATCTCGAGCGGCACCAGCACGCGCTGGTCGTCCTTGTACAGCCGGCAGAAGACGTAGCGGACGTCCACGTGCGCCGCGAGGGGCTCCTCCGGCGACGCGAGCTGCAGCCCGTACACCATGCGCAGCATGTGCCGCCGCTCGTACAGGTCCGCGCGGGTCAGCACGCCGATGAGCAGCCGGAAGTCGGGCTTCCGGACCACCGCCGGCTCCGCTGCGGGCGGGCCGCACGCGCTCAGCATCGCCTGCAGCTCGAACTCCTTGGGGTACACGAAGAGGAAGATGAAGGCCAGGAGCAGGAGCGGCAGCAGGACCAGCGCCTTGCTGGAGGCAGACAGCCTGGGGAAGCCGCCGCCGCCGTGCCTCTGTTTCACGCCGACCTGCAGGGGCGCGTGATTGCCGTTGCCCATGAACGACTTGAGAGAATTCCTCGGCGGCGGCTGCGGCGGTGACGGCATCGATCGATTGGCAAGCAAATAAAGAAGCGCGCACGCACACACCACAGTCGTCGCAGATCAGAGGTGCTTAGACGACGCGGCCTGCTGCGCTGGCTGATCACAGGATTTTGTTAGCTTAGCCTGTGCTGCCGCTGCATGGATCGGAGACGTTGAGAGCAACGAGCAGTCGAGCAGGCAAGTATGCGATGCAAGTAGGGACTAGGGAGCGACTGATATGATGCTAGCTATACTCCTAGGCTGCTACACGTACTGACATCGATCGAATTGAAGGCAGCTGCAGGCAGGGGAAGCATCGTCGGTAATGGCGACGCCTTTGCGTAAAGGTGGCGAGAGTGAGGCGGAGTCCGTGTGTAGAAATGGATTGGGACTATGGAAGCGATCTAGAGCTAGGCGTGGCGCGACATGCGAGGTCTCATCTTGGGGGAACGTAGACTGGTGGAGTCAACGACGTTTGCATGCAGATGCAGTGATGGCTCGATTTGTCAACACTCACCTTGCGTGAGGAACAAACGAACGGATTAATGCGACGTACTTCCGGGGATCTTATTTGAACTTCATTCGCGTGTCATCTTTGCCTGTGATAACAGCAACGTACGCCCGTGCAGAGGCCAAAGCAACGGCGTGTACGCAACGTCAACAGGTGGCTGCATTAGCAGCTAGTAGCTGACCAGAAGTATATATATATACGGATACGGCTATAACAAATGCATCTCTGGCGATCGAGCTGACGAGCTCAGCTATGGCCTGAAGGGGTGACTACTGGTGAGATCCAAAGTAACGTTGGTTAATGTAGTCCGTTACTATGTCACAATCTTTGTTTGAGCCCGAGAGGCTAGGGGAGGGAGGCGGCGAGCACATAGAATGAGCTGGAGGTGGGTGAACCAGCACGGTGGTGTGCTCAGACGAGGCAAGAAGTGGAGGGGCCAAGGCTCTTAGGGTTCGAGTTTCGGGTCTTCGAGGTGGGTGGGTGGGTGGGTGGATGGGGGGGGGGGGGGGGGGGGGTCCATGGTCGGTGCCCTTTAGAAGGGGGAGGGGGCCGACAACGGTTAAGGCAAGCTGAAGGACAACGAGCGAGGTGATTGGAGTGCCCCCAAATGGGTGGTGGGAGACAACCGATTAGGTAGAGCATGCAACGGGGGCAAGGGAAGCGGTGTCTACCTCCGATTTGGATTAGGGAGGGCAGAGAGGAGGAGCAGGGGGTGATGGGTGAACAGTGCAGCTAGCAGTGCTGTTGACTGGGTGGTCAGCGAGGCCGACGACGGGCCAATAGAAACGAGGAGCTTTGGTTCAGATTAGTTTAGAGTGGGGGTAGGGATGGATGGTGGACGGTGCGGCTAGCGACGGGGACGACAAGGGCCAGGACGATGGTGGAGGCAGCAAGGTGGGTGGGAGGTAGGAGACTAGTGTTGTTTTCGTTAGCAACGCTCATGCTCTGGGAATGTGTCCCCCCTATTTTAGCAAAAATGCATAGAACTACATCTGCACAAAGGCGAGCAATATGTAGGATATATATAATTAAAAACCAACGACATCTTCTTGGCCTTCTACCTTAACTGTTCCATCATCTACTCTGCCCATTCGACTAATTCAGCCGTGTTCTCTTTCATTCACTTGTTCTCTCACTCACTCCTTTGCCACCTCTTTTGCCCCTCCTCATCTACATGTCCTTCGCCACCTGTAACCATCGGGTCCTGCTGTCTAGCTAGCTCCCACCCCACCCTTGAACCATCACCATTCACTAGTGACCGACCTAAAGCCACCATCACGCGACCAAAAACACTTGTTGGTGCGAGCGAGGCAACCAATTAACATTTGTGTTCGGGCAGGATGGATGTAAACATGCACCCAAACAAATTGGCCCTACATGTATGAACCTTGACAGCGGGAGCGTGGCTCTCAGGTACAAGCTAGACTACCCTCATATCAAAACAAATGTCAACCAAAGATGCCTAGCACACAAGAATACAAGTTATTCGGAAAGCAACGAGCCATACAATTCTGTTAGTGTCTGTGCTATAGGAGTTGATGATGAGATGATTTATAGGAGTGAATTGGCATTTTGGATTGGTGGAAATGATGCTGGGATTAAAGATGTGGTGTCGATATGCAGTTTGCAGCCTTAGGAGTCAGGAGAGGTAGGAATAAATGATGTTGGAGGGTCTCGGTGATCTACTCTTGCTTGTGGTGGAGGACGAAAGAGAGAAGCTCGAGCTATTTGTGGTGGAGGAAGAATAACATAAGCCAGAGGAGCGAGGAGATTAGTTGTACTTGTACACCATTGCTTGCCGAGGCAAGAGATGTGTGCAGAACACATAGCAGCAAGAGATCATGGCACAAAGAAAGGATAAATAGGATGACCAGAGACACACTAAACTTCCACTCTCTGGCGAGGATCAAGTTTGAACAAGAAGAACCATGAAGAAGATGATTCAAGAGTAAGAAGAAAAGAGCCGCGTGTTAGGAAAGTTAACAAAAGCGGTACAAATTAGTACCGTTGTGATAATTTGATGATATATAGGGCATGTCTGGCTGACGATACAAATCAGTATCATTGTGACAATTTGATGATATATCGGGCACGTTTGGTTACCGGCAGTAGGGTGCCACGCCTAGTTGTGCGCGGGCTGCGGAAACAAAACATACCTATAGTAGCAACGAAGGGTACATTTCCAAACTTTACATCTCTCAATGGTACTCGTCCAATTTTCCATTTTCCGTCTGTATAACAGGCAAAGCGATATCTAGCTCCGTCCGATCAGTATCACACGGTGCAGAAGGGTCCCTTGGAGAAGAGGAAAGAAAAATACCAATAAAACGAAGTCGAAGTACCCCAGATGAAGGCATCTCCAATCTCCTCGCCCCCCACCGCCCCACGGACCTGAGCCGCCACAGCCGCCTCTCCCCTCGCCGCCGGAGAAGCGCCGCTCGCTCAGGAGGACAGCCATGGCTCCGGAACCGGAGGATGACATCATGAACGAGAAGAACCCCCGCCCCCTCGACGAGGACGATATCGCCCTCCTTAAAACCTATGTGCGTCCCTCGACCCCCGTTTGGATCTCTCTGATCTCGTGGATCTAGGGTTCTTTGGTGATTTGGTCTTGGGGGTGGGGCTTCAGAGTTGTGTTCGTTGTGATTCGGGCTCGAGATCGGTTTAGGGTTTTGATCTCCTCTGTCGTTTGTAACGGCATCGTGCTTTTACCAGATTTAGGTCGCCGTGTGTGATTGGAAGGGGAGAAACTGCTGATGTTTGCTAATTTTGGTTTGCTGGATGCTGTTGCAGGGGCTTGGGCCGTACTCGACCAGCATCAAGAAGGTCGAGAAGGAGATCAAGGAGATGGCCAAGAAAATCAATGACCTTTGTGGTGAGTGATAATTTTATTATGATTTTTTTTTTCGGTGTGGCATTGGAGATGTAGGCCAATTTGTTTCTGAGTTGGTCCTAAGGATAAGTTTGATCATTTTGTGGCATTTTATTCATCTTCTAGCTTAGACTGTTGAGTTATTGCACTGAGAATTATATTCACTTGGCAACACTTGTTTCAGCTGGCTATTTACTTGCAGCTAATATGGAGTTTCATTTACTTGACGATCTCACGTATAGTTATCCAAATGGTTAAGATGTAGTGATGCATTATTTAGTGTGTTACACTTGAAACATTCTAGTTTACTGAACAAGGGTAAAAATCGATGGGAACTGTTTCTTTAGTGATTCCTCTGTAGTTCTGGCATGGGGGTGCTGCTATATATTACCCTGCACTCTAGATATTTGACATGTTATTAACTTAATAGTGTAGTAATGACATGTTATTAACTTAATAGTGTAGTAAGATGAATTGGCTATGAGACCACAACTTATGTCTGGTGTTTTCTATTATGTCTTATGTCTGGTGTTTTCTATTATGTTCTATGTTGTTCTGCAATTCATCAGCTTGTTTTAATGCTAGCAAGCTCCTTTTGACCTGAGATGTGCTCTTATACTAAATGCAGGGATAAAGGAGTCTGATACAGGGCTGGCTCCACCTAGCCAGTGGGATTTGGTTTCAGATAAACAGATGATGCAAGAAGAACAACCATTACAAGTATATTAACTGAACCTGATATTGTGTTACTTAATAGTTTTTACAGATTTGAATTACGACCTACGATGCATGATAGTTGGGCACAAAATCTTTTCGGTTTCAGTTTTACATGTGTCAGCGCACTAATAACTTCTCTTTATCCTCCTGCAGGTAGCAAGGTGTACAAAGATTATAAGCCCTAATACGGATGATGCCAAATATGTTATAAATGTAAAACAAATTGCAAAGGTATGCCATGCTTGCCATTTTATTTCCATCTCATGCGACCTAGAAACTGTACACTTTTTTCTTATGCCTTGTTTTGATTACTGCAGTTTGTGGTTGGACTGGGGGATAAGGTCTCTCCAACTGATATCGAGGAAGGGATGAGGGTCGGGTATGCCATCCTGTATTTTCAAATTAAGCATATCATAAGTCTTAAAGTGTCTTCTTCCTTTAGCATATCATACTTAGTCATTCATTTCTACTACAGCACTATGATGCATTTATGTACTCGTGATGAATGTATACAAAACTGGCCCATCTTTCCGGTGATTATTTGTAAGAAAATGATATGCATCATGCAAGCTGCATGTCTTATGGGAACAATGCTTATTAATTTGAGTTATTACTTATTAGAAGGCTTAAAAAAGCAATGGCCATTCGTGTAGTGATAGCCATGTCCCTTGGAAAGATGTCATGAACATGTTTGACATAGATGAGAAAGCATTGGTTTGTTGAATTAGCTGTCCTCCATGACCATGACTTGGTAGGCGTGTAGTGTTTTCTGAAAAGCAATATTGAATGTAGTGTATCTATGTGTTTTAGTAATCTTTGAATACTGCTATTGCATTGGAAATAATTGTTAGCTGCATAGATTGGATGCTAGTATAAAACTCTGCCCTACGCAATATTAAGAGATGGAAAGGTTGGTTAATCTAAAAATGATCCTGTGCATTCATTTTATTGCTGAAACATGACTGGCCTTTTGGTTATTTCTCTATGCGTTGTGCTATTGTTCCTGAATAAGTTGAAACTTTTTCCCACCTAGTGAAAAATTTGTGATCTCACACTTGATGCTTGTTGCAGTGTTGATCGTAACAAGTACCAGATTCAGATCCCTCTTCCACCAAAAATTGACCCAAGTGTTACCATGATGACTGTGGAGGAAAAGCCAGATGTGACTTACAATGATGTTGGTGGCTGCAAGGAGCAGATTGAGAAGATGCGTGAAGTATGTGATCCTTTTTCCTTGTGAGCTGGCACATACTTCATCACAGTTAGTTATGGACCTACTTTATTTACTCTTTGCTGTACCATTTTTACAGGTTGTTGAACTTCCTATGCTTCACCCAGAAAAGTTTGTCAAGCTTGGTATTGACCCTCCAAAAGGCGTCCTTTGCTATGGTCCACCTGGTACTGGCA
Source organism: Miscanthus floridulus (assembly GCF_019320115.1). Lineage (NCBI taxonomy): Eukaryota > Viridiplantae > Streptophyta > Magnoliopsida > Poales > Poaceae > Miscanthus > Miscanthus floridulus. The sequence goes on along the minus strand of NC_089587.1, from coordinate 220,512,870 downwards.
AGACTCTTCTTGCAAGAGCTGTAGCAAATCGGACCGATGCTTGTTTCATCCGTGTAATTGGAAGTGAGCTAGTTCAGAAGTATGTCGGAGAAGGTGCTCGGATGGTCAGGGAACTGTTCCAGGTATATCTAGTGCTGCGAATCTGTAAAGATTCATCCAGTTTTTTCTGTTCAACATATTTCTGAAACGAATTCCTCTATTGTAGATGGCCCGCTCAAAGAAAGCATGCATTGTTTTCTTCGATGAAGTTGATGCTATTGGTGGTGCTCGTTTTGATGATGGGGTGGGTGGCGACAATGAGGTGCAGCGAACAATGTTGGAAATAGTGAACCAGCTTGATGGGTTTGATGCAAGAGGAAACATCAAAGTTCTCATGGCCACTAATAGGTATTTCATTTTTTCATTTTACTCATGTGATTCCAGATCCTTTTAGGTGATTACCTCGGTACTCTATTCTGAAGATATTATCTGAAGAAACATAGGATTTTGAATATGCGAAGTTCTGCATGAAAACCTATTGTTTATAGGCTCCATGCCTTAAACTGACATGACTGCATGAAAATTAGGCTCCATGCCTTAAACTGACATGGCTGCATGAAGATGTATTGTTTATAATGGCTATAAAGTTTATTGGCCATATCCCAGGCCCCAGAAGCTGACCTCTGTTTTCTCCAGGCCTGATACCTTGGATCCTGCGCTTCTGCGTCCTGGTCGTCTGGACAGAAAGGTAGAATTCGGGCTACCTGACCTGGAGGGCCGCACCCAAATTTTCAAGATCCATACACGAACCATGAACTGCGAGCGAGATATTCGTTTCGAGCTTCTGGCACGGCTCTGCCCCAACTCTACTGGTGAGTTGCTTTGTGGTTTGATCAGAATGTTATCTGTTTGATTTGATTGTTGTACTTGAAGATTTTACGATAGACGATCAGGTTCTCACATAGCCTTGCTTGTTACTCCAGGAGCGGATATAAGGAGCGTTTGCACAGAAGCCGGGATGTATGCCATCCGTGCCCGCAGGAAAACGGTGACAGAAAAGGACTTCCTCGATGCTGTCAATAAGGTCATCAAGGGCTACCAGAAATTCAGTGCAACACCCAAGTATATGGTGTACAACTAGTCAGTGCGTCTTCATGGGATCTGTTGTTTTTAGAACTCTGGATCTTTTTGATGATTGTATCGTCATGAGGTTCTATGCAAAGATTGTTGTTTGTTTAGCAAATTGGATCCCCAGTGACTGTAACCTGTACCACATGTTTTTAAGACAAGGTTCTCCGCTCGGTGATTCATGTTGCTTGTGTTTATGACTGATGATGCGCACATGACGCAAAGTTCATTCGGAGAACTGACGCAATGTAAACCTCAGGCAACGCAGGTGGTGGTTGCTCTGACGTCTCATCTGGATTATGCTTTGCTGGTTGCTTTGCTTTGCTGGTTGCTTCTGTGCATCGTAAAACTTCTACAGTCAGACCATATATTGGCAGGGTGGTGCATCCTGCGAGTCTGATGTGGTCAGTCCGACGGGCAATAGTGTTGTGCCATGGTCGGCCGCATTATTACCTAGTATAATCCAAGTGCCAAGCCAACTGATCGGCATTATTTGATAGGTCTTATATACAGAGGTTTCTTTGCCGGGCATTATTTGAGAAGTCATATATACAGAGGTTTCTCTGCCGTCTCTTACGACAGGTCATATACTATGTGCAAAAGATATATGTACTCAGCTATATCATACACTGCAGCCGTTTCACTGTAGCTACTTTTGCAGCCGTTTCACTGTAGCTGCTGCAACTTTCTTTACATTTGATGACCAGCTGAGAGCTGCTAAGGCTGCAGCGCAGCACAGCCACAGCAAGTTGATCAGAACGGACAGTGACTTGGAACTTTCAAATCTCCACTCTCTCAATCAGCTTGATGCCTGACGACTCCAAGATCTCCAATGCTTCACACATGCAAATACACTGAGTCAGTACAGTTGCGCGTGTTCCACAAGGACAGGCATGAAAACTATAGCACACCTGGAATGTAGATCTCCGGTTGCAGAGGCCTGATCACTCCTTTTGTCTGGACCTTATTCTGTAGCAATAGCTGCAATATAACATGGTTCGAGAGCAAATGAACATACATTATTTTCCATTTTCCTTTTTGGCTTTTATCCTTACTGTTATGCAAGTATAATTGTGGTTAGGTTTACTACCAGGGCCCCTATTGCTGCTGGAACACCAACGGTCAGGGCCATGGCAGTGGTGGATCTGCCATTTTCAACCTTCCCGAACTCCAGTAGCGTCGCTTGGTGCCTTTCGGTGGGTTGCCCGTCTGGGTATTCCACCTCGACTTCGTGGTGGAGCAGTACCATGTCCTGAATTTGCAGGAGCTGTGTCTCAGCAATGGTTATCCGAGGAAGGCTATTGATTCGATTTAATCCATTTTTTTTAACATGAAGTAAAAACAGTATGAAATATGGTGGTAGACCAGAGTAAAGAAGTTTGGATTCGCATTAATCATTAAACTGGTAATCTACTGCAAATCTGCTAGGAATCAAAAGTGCATTTTCGTATCTGAGTTTTGTCCCTGTCAAATTTATACAACTGAACTGGTTAAGGCAACTACAGACAATAAATTAGTAAGCTTGAGATTATTGACACTTTTCTATTACCTTCTTGACTTCTTTTTATGACAATATAAATATAAGGTTGAATCTCTTATGATTTTAGAAAGAAAGATCTGTACTACAGATATTTTAACAGCTACATGCAACACATGAGACATATGACAGGTGGTAAGATAGTATTAAGCCTCACTTGCTCATTGTGGCCATAGGCCATCCTCTGTTCCATTCGTTGGCAGATCACATCAAATGCACTTGAACAACCCTTAGGAATTTGAGTCTCTTCATGTAGTCCCAAGAATCTGCTCGTGTATGATTGTGTTTTGTCAGTTCTAAAATAAAATACAACTACAGCATTCATGTTTCCTGTTTCTATTATCCCTAAATCATTTTTTGCCTGGGGATTCTTTTAACATATTAACTTGATGGCATTATTTATATTGCACTACAACAGTTCATAAAAGATGTGAATTTTGTAGCACGGGATCAGGACTAACTTGATGGTTTTGACTGTCTTAGCAGCTATTTCCTTATCTCTGCAACACCCGAGCTTCCATAGTCTGGCAATCATTTCATCATCATATCCACCAGAGGCTTCAATATCTAAGTCTGTGTTAGTTGTGGAGATATTATTAAGTAGTTCATCAAGGAAACCCTTATATGTTGGACGATTAGTATCTTGCAGCAGTGGATGATTTGCAGCATCAAAGAACCCAATTTTCGACAGGGTTGCCATTATCTCACTAAAACCTGCACATGCGCAGCAAAATGGTGAATGGAAATCAGACTTGCAATGCAAAGCAATGCCTCACTGAAGCAAAAGGTATGCAGATGCTTACCTTCGTAACGAAGAGTAGCCCTGTATATGGTAGATGCTTCTTTGGAGATACCATAAAGGTCTCCATATATCAAGGAATTCCGATTTGGCAAGTGTTCCAGAGCAAAAGCTGGAAGCTCTGGTAGTCTGAGCCTCTTTGCTGATTCAAACAAGTTATGACCTATTGAAGAGGTAAGTAAATCACTCAAGAGCTGTATGGAGTAATCCATTGTTTCAACAGATTATTAGATTACAGGATATGAAATAGATCCAAGTGCTCCGTAACTCCACAGTTTGTTTATTTGTGGACAGAAAACTAATACATGGATAGCGTATAAGTTTGGTCCTTGATACATTAGCGTCCCACCTCTTGAATTGGTACTATTCCTATCAGTGTGTTTACATTTTTTTCTCGACCATACCATGAGGTACGTATTTCATCAAGAGGAAGTAGAGTTTTCGTGAAAATACAAGCTTTAGTGGTAATCCCGGGATTACCACTATAAAAAACGCAAGAAACAGTTAGAAAGTAGGAATATGAAACGAAAGCATCTGTGACCATTGGAAGAAGTCTACGCAGGCGCCTGAACCCAGCCAAGTCCCAAAGTCTACGCAGTGTGTTTATATGAGATGTATGTTGTAATTTGTAGCATCTACTTCTCTCCAACGATTATGTAAAGCTACTGCCATCATTTTTGAAAAAAAGTGGAACAGGCAAGCAAGCATTTGCTCCTTATTTAGTGTAGCAGGTCAGGAGAAATAAATTGTAACAGACTTACCATCTACATGGATCGTCTCTCCAAGAAATTTGTAGACAGCAGGATTTTTCCCTGCCCGGAGGGCACCAGCTGGGTTCCAACTGAAAAGGAGGAATATAACTATTAGCATTTCAAAAAATTTGCCACGTGAAATATATATTTTTTTGAACCAGTCGTGAAATATTTTTTGAACGGATGCCACGTGAAATATTATTGTTAAGAATATCTGGATGTAGAAACCTCATTGTACTACTACTGATAACTGAATTACTTAGAACATGGATACATCTACCTGAATTTATAGGCAAGTGGATTGTTTGCTGCAGCTGGAGATGGCAATCCACCACAGTAAGATGTAAATGCCTTTATTTTTCCCTTTCGAGCACGAGCTTCATCAATCATCTTCATTGACATCAAGTGATCTGCATAACATAAATCAATATACTTAAACTTGTTTCTACAGGAAAATTAACCTATGATGAAAGAGCACTTTCTCTCACTATACACTGCTTTCCCTAATACTTCCATTAATATGTTTTGCATAAGCATTTCATTAAAATGTACACGAGTGACCATTACATTGAGGAAGTACCTATGCCAGGATCTAGGCCCATTTCACAAAGTATAATTACACCTGCACGTTTGGCAGCTTGGCTCAAGTTTGACATGGATTCATCAACATAGCTTGCCGTTACCATGTGCTTCTTGAGCTGTAATAATGAATTTGTCAGTCAAAGTCCCTCACAATAAATATCACATCAATAATGGTTTAATGCTTCAACAGAGCTCCAAGGATTTTATAAATCACCACGAACATAAGAAGACTACCTCTATGCATACTCTTGCAATGGCAGCATGAAAACTAGTAGGCAGCAAGCTAATTACAACCTCAACCTGCAAGAGGAGCTCGTGTCATTAATCTTCTGGCAAGTTAGTACTGTAATTAACAAATTCAGGGGTACAATTTAAAATATTTTCCCAGAAAGAAAGCACAAATCAACATCCTGAACCACATTGGAGCTATTGCCTAAGCGTGAATGAAGTTGGTTTAAAAAATAATGGGGATCCACTCATATTTAAGTATCAGGATGAAACTTACCTGAGAAACAAGATCTGAAAGGCTTCCAATATCAGAAACATCAAGCTGGGTAGCAGTTGTATTTTCAATACCATCAACTGTCTGCATGTACAGATACAGAGACATGAGAAGATAAAAGGTTAAATTCCACAAATATTGTATACAAGACGACCAAATACACTATTTTTAATTTGGTATTGCTCATTGATGTCCATAAAGCATGTTAATAGCAAATCATGCAAGCAACCAAACAGTACAGAGAAATTGTCAAGAGATGGGAATGCATCATTGCAAGAATAACCTCTTCTGCATCTTTTTGATACAAAGATGCCACAATAACATGAATTTGATCTGCGTTATGGTCATCAACACCATAGGTACATATGTCTGGGTAAGATGCTAGAAACTCAGCAGCTGGTCGACAAACTCTTCCAGCTCCAAGAATTAAAACCTTTGGCCCTCCTTTATCAACTGTGTCACCAGTTTCACACTCATTGACTTTTCCTATCTTCAGAGCTAATTCAGTTTGTTTCCCGGCATTGTGATCTCCACCATGTTCATTAGCTAGAGAAGTCAAGGAATCAATAATTTTATCCAATGTGGCAGTATCATCTGCTCCTACCTGCAAAAAGGTGTGTATCATATGTTTCAGAAACAAAACAAATTATGGTTGTGTTGACCAGCAGAAGATTTGTTCTTTAAAAGAAAGGAGGAACTATTCTTCTTTAAAAAGATTTATCCTAATACTTTTTCCAGAGAAGATTTCCACGCTAACTAATTTGAGGTTCAGTATGAAGTTAAATGCTTACTTCAAGCTCTGAGTACGATATATCATCTATGCTTTGTCCAACTTCACATCTAACCAAGTGAAATGAACCTCCAGCTGTCTCAATGATGTCCAAAGCTTCATTTATAAGGAACTTATCAAATAGGTGCCCACTGAGAGATACCTGTTTCATATAATCAACAGTTTTAAAGACAAAAAGCCTAAGTAATTCTGTATTGATCAAATACAAAGCATGAATGCACAGGAGTACTAGGAAAATACTATTTGCTAACCAGGGTGCTGTACTTCTTGTCAGGCAATGGATTTGTTTTTGTGGGGGCCAAATCTCTGCAAGAAATAGAATATAACTTTGATAACAACATTAATGACCATTAAAAAGTGGCGATTGGTAAATACTGGTAAGCACACAAAGTGCCATAACGAGAAAACTATGGTTATGTGATGCTAGGGAAAATGCCAAAAAACAATTTATACAACATGAACAACCACTACATAGAGAAGATTCTGAACAAAAAAAAATAAAGAAACAGGAATAGGATGGTGTTCAAATTATTGATAACAAAAGACACATGAATCATAGATTCCTTGTCCATTTATTAAAGAGAACCAATAAAAATACTAGTTAGAACAAAGCAGAGTAAAAACTAGGCCACTTAGTCCTCTACAAAACTTGAAGTGTTCTGGTTTACAAGTAGAAATATATAAGTTCAGAAACACATCCATTACCATGCCCAATGGGGCAACACTGTGCAGAGGAATGCAAGGGATGTATTCAAAGTAGGATCCTATACAATAGACTAATTCCACAGCATAAGTATACTCTATCCCCCTTTAAACTCAGCATAAATAAAAACTGTGAGTTTGGAGGATACAAGCATAGCTATGCCATGGTAAAGAAGTCCGTGAACTGAAGCTTTGAAGGAATACAATTTGTAGGGTTGTTTAACAAAATGCTACTCCCCATATTGTAGAGTAACAAGCATAGTACAAAATGCTAAAATAAACCACGTATTTTAACAAGAATATCTATTTAACTGGTTTGCAACTTTATGGATCACATCGTACAACGGAACTATCTGAGAGGAATACAACGGTGAAGAATAGAAGTATTTGAAGCTTACATCATAGTGTTTCTCATTCTTGGGATATATTCATACAACGGAGTTAATCTGCCAGCATGTGCAATGCAAGCTCTTCTCAAGTAGGAAGGAAGTTCTGCCGGTTGCTTCACTGAGGCCAAACTAGGAACAAGTTTAGATAATATGTTTCCGAAATGTTGGGAGGCCTACATGGTTCAAATACAATGGGACAACGGTAAGATCAATGTTCGAGAAAAAATCAGTAAGATCAATGCAGCGAGCTGATGCCTATACAGAATAGCATCTTTGTTGTAGTAAGAAATCTGTTACTCCCTCCATTGTGTTTTTTTGGCGCAACGAGCACTACTACAGATACCAAGATGCCAGCGCAGTACACATACAAGAATTAATCTAGCATTGGGTGCCACACACGTGTCCATTTTGCATGCCACGTCGCTCAAATTGGATGGATTAACTTCCAAATTTAGATGCATGCATGTGTGATACAACTAGCTCTGACCAATCCGATGCAAAGCATGCTTGGTCGCTTCGAGTGCCGTGAAACACAAGTTAATACGTACGCCTCGGTACCTTGCAGCGCCTTATAAATAAGTTTTTTAACAAAGATGCTCAGGTGCCTAAAAAAGAGAATGGAGGGAGTACCTCTTTAGAGAACTCTGTAGGGAGAATGTCAACAGCCAAGCAGATCACTCCGGCACCTTCCATATCATCATGGTATGAATTATTAGAAGGATCATACCTACGGTTGTGTATCCCATAATTAGTCAGAATCATAACTATAGGAAGAAACTATTAAACAGTAACTGTGATGATTGAGGAAGCAGCCACCAAGAATCTAGGGTGCTGTAAATATCAGAGAATGTTCCACTGAACTACAATACTAGGCAAGGACAGAAGATTTAAGCAAATTGTGCATCCACAACGAATATTCGAAAGAATTAGGGATGTAAGTAATGCCAACACACTTTAGGATATTGTGATGCTACTCATGGGTTATTATAGTTTTTCCAGTTTTAAATTTAAAAATGGAAAATGGAGGAATGCATTACCGGAAGAAAGGCCTCTCTATTGATGTACTCTTGTTGACAAATTCAATGGAACCTCCAATATCACAAGTTATGTCACAGACGCCAACCAAAGGACAACCAGTCTCCATCAGTTGCTGTAACTGATCCATACTCAGTAATGGTGGAAACCTCTTCTCCCAATACATACAGTTTACTGCAGAAACCATGAAGACACAAATTATAGAGTGTGGACAAATATGTCTACTCTAGAAATTTATTACAATGTAGCAGATATTTACTAAATCCCACCATCTTTATATAACAAAAGCCGCAAAGCGATCTTATCATGGACAGAGCTAGTTTTTACCCTAAAACTGTTCTATGCTATACAAAATAATAGTTAGTAATACTGTACTTTCTTAAGAGTATTAACATTAACGGAAACAGAAAGAATTATGTGCCTGAGCTGTATTAAAGATTGCGTCAAAACAAGGTAATATCCATATATGACTGGTCTCGCATGTTCAAAGTTGATAAAAACATGTTCTAGTTGGTTCAAAGTGTACAATGGAACAATTTATGATAAAAGCACTCATCCAAGACCATACCGATGACAGATGCATATGGAGCAATCTTTTCATGAAAAACAGGGGCGTAGTGTTCTGGATGAGCATAATAGTCAGCCTGCAGATTACACAAATTTAAGATTTTTGAGTGAGGCACTGAGGCCATTGAAAAGCTAATGAGGTACTTGTCTAATTAGAAAAATAACTGAAAAATATGGATGCAATTTACTTAAAAATATATTTAAGATATATATATGTATAAGAAGATGAAGTACATTAGGACTGTCCTAGAGAGAGAAATGGACATGGTCATTATAACCAAAAAAAAAAAAAAGATAGGCACAAAGGCTCCTGATGCACAGCCAGTATAATGAGAAGATTGTATCAGGTCATGATGAAATTAAAATGTGGGTATGTGGTAGAATACATCTCTGGAATATAACAAAATGTTGTTATAACTGACCATCAAGGAGGAACTAAAAATCCACTTATGGTTGAAGAGACGTGCATTACTTTGTCAAATTGTCTGGTGGGATCCTTGTGGGAAACCATGTCTCTAGAGGTCACAACACAACCATATAGTTGAAATACTCTCTTGGTCGACTGAGATTGTTTAGACAGATTCCTGGGCTGTAACATTAAAAACAGAGTTAGAGTATAACTAGGTTTGTTAAGAAGCATGCTTACAAATTAAATCAAGTAACAATAGCTAATCCTGCTGGATACAGAAAAAGGAGGTAGAAATTTGATGAATTTCATTTAGGGAAGAGATATTACATAAGAAATTGTTAGTTAAACTAGTTTAGTTGAACTTATGATTTAATGCAAGAGAATGAGTAAAAGTATAATACCTGAGAAATTTCAGGAAGTTTCTCAGCATCAACAAAGGTATGGGGCAATAACTTGAATATCTCCTGCGCGCCCTGAGAGACTGTCACGTTGAAGTTATATATGTCAAGTGTAAGTTTTTTCAGATAAAACCACATCACTAAGGTAGTAAAAATTGAGACGTAGTACCCTAAGGTCTAGTTTTTTTCCATTTCCTTTAGAAAGCATGTATATCTATATAACTTTTTGGTCGATGTAATGCTATCAATATCCCCTCTAGTGCCAGCAGGCTTAAGATATTTAGTTTCACAAATCATATTTAACCACAATAATTCAAGGAAATGTCAATGAGTTAAGGTCATTTTGGCCTTGAAAGGAAAGAGTAAGATGTATTTTCTTTGAGCTTGCACTAAAACGACAGGCATATACACCAGCAAAATTCTGTAAACGACATAGTATTTGTGCAATGGCCCAAAAATAGAGATGGAACAGGAGTGATCATAACACCACATGTGCAGTAGAAGAAATGTTTTATGCCCTGAAACCATTAAGATCATGAAATCACCCAATGTTAAAGGACTCAACTCCTAAAGAGGCAAAGCGCGCAAGGCCCCTAATAGATGCATACGCCAAAAACACATGGTTGGACAGTACCCATATAAGGGGCTTCCTATTACAAAAAACAATAAATGGAAATATGTTGACAGCACAATTACCATTTCCAACTCCAGTGAATACAAACACTATCGGACAAATTCCGGATGGAAGTCCGAATGTTGCTATCTCTTCAGCAACGGCAATGACTGCAGCCTTGGCTGCAGCGAGCGAAGGATACATATGAGATTGTCCCAGAGAGAGAAATGGAGTCGAGTATCCAAGGCTCAAATATCCTGAAATTGTAAGGGAAAACCTTAGGCCGCTTGAATGACATACAACACCAAACAGAGACATCTCCAGTCATAGATTGTACTATGAATCAGTAGTTGAATTCATTTTAAATCATTGTAAACAATTACTTGTAAGTTGCAGTGAGCAAATTAACTAGTTCCTATAATAAACCCAGATGGAAAATCCAAGTATCAAAGGCATAATATCAAGTAATTGCATGAGCCGATTATTAGTGTTGGTCATCGTACTTACGCTGTCCGAGACCATGTATGAAATCTATCAGGCCAGCTCTACCAGCAAACTTCCCAAATGCTAGCGACCTTTTCCCATCATCTCCAACAATTAGCTCATAATCAAACAAGGACACCCTTTCTTCAAGGATCTGAGAACGTTAGTCAACATTTTAATATTCTACAGAAATGATAATGGCAGTTGACTGAAATGATGAAGGTACAAGCTTATGTTTAATACCTTATCTAACAGTGGCATATTCTCTTTTTGGGCCTTGTGAGTGTGCGAAAAGAAAGTGTACGCTCTATCTGGAAGAATCATCTGCAACTGCTCAAGTGAAGACACCTCCAAGCGTTTCAGAACCATGATGATACTGGTACAGAGCACTGTCCAATAGAGTATCTAACTTAATGAGAAATATGACCTTTGGTTGTTTGATGCCTATAATAAGACCGCACTCTGACAGGTCTTCTGAAATCTCGCATCCTACATCCTCATATTGAGCGTCATGATGTATCCTCTTCGTGCTTGGCTGCACAATAATCCGGTTTACTCGAGCTCCGTTCATCCCTCCTCCGAGCAGAAGGCGAGCACAATGGGAAGGAGTTAATGGTGCCCTCCTTTCCCACATGTTACAAGTCTCAGCAAGAATCCCAACAACTCCATTGCCCAGCAAGGTGTCATTGCCCTGTGAGTGGAATTGTAATCAACATAATTAACCTTCCTTTTTAAAAAAAAATAATTAACCTTCATGTTAAAGAACAAGGTTATCAAACACCGCATGGTTTGTGACAACAAAAGGGTCAGATTACACACCTCAGTAGCAGCAGAACCCATATCGGAGTCCAATTAAGGTGCCACGATCACGGACATGAAATCCACAACTCCTGGAAATGAAGTGAGTTTACACAGTCAGGTCGTTACAGATTTCAAAATCATTAGCCAGATGTTGTCAGGGGAATACAGTTCAAAGACGGCATGGCAATCTGCTACGACAACAAATTATTAGTTGAACTTCGCTCATTCTACTCCATAGTTGCCAGGCGCTGGCTGGCAAAGAAACAAAATAAGCTAGTAATCCAACCAAGTAGCTGTCACAGAGAGTGCAGCATCCTACGATACGAATGAATCAGTCCAAACTCCATAGCAATGAAAGGTTCCAAATCAAGGTTACTAACGGACAAAGAGACGGTAGTAGTGTAGCATATGACTTTACTACCAGTATAAGATGGTTGCACATGCCCGCTTCCTTTTCTCTTGTACTAGAAAATGGTCCTTGCACGGCTTGTACCGCGCAACGATCACTCTAGTCTAGTCAGTAGTAGCCAGAAGCTGAACGACGTAGGCAAGCCAAGTCACGGACGCATCGCGCTCACACTGTCCGTTCCGTCCGTAGTATCACCACCTCGTCACGGGCTGCCTGCCGCTATCTCAGCGCCCACACTAGTTCGTCCGGTTGTTCACAGCCCAACGCCTATCATAGTATCATCAGTACAGGCTGGGCCCCCTCCCTCCTTGTCCTCTGGAGGTCTGGAGCGAATGCACGTGTACGGCGGCGTCGCCGACGATCCCCAACGCCCACCGACCGATCGCTCGCCAGCTGCCAGCAGCCGCGCCCGGCGCCCCCAAAATAACCGCACTGATCGGCGGACCTCGCCGTTGGAGCCGCAAATTAACCCGAACCGCCTGGAAAACCCCGCCACGAATCAAATCCAAGAGGTCGCGTACGCCCGTGCGACGCGATCCTCCAAAGCAAATCAACGACGAAACAAACTGGTAGATTAACCGGCGATGCGGCCATGCGGGACGCCGGCCGGAGAGAAAGCAGGCGGCAGTGCCGTACCTGGCACTTCGATCGACGTGGTCCCGGCGGAATGAAGAGCGAGCTGGAGTGGAGATGGCGCACGGGCACCGGCGGAGGAGGTAAGCGAGTGAGGTGGCGGGCGGAATGGAGACGGATGAGGCGGCCTCTGCGCTGGCGGAGTTTATCCGGAGGTTAGCTTAAATAGAGAGGCGGAGGGAAAACGGGGGCGCACGAACTCCTGCTCGATTTCGATTTGGACACGCTATCCGCACCCTTCTTTTTTGGAGGTTTCCAGCCTTTCAGGGAGGGGAGTCAGCTCTCAGCTGGCCTGGGCTCCGACGAGGACGATGGATGGCGACGCCGACGTGGTGGAGGAGGTGGAGGAACACGAGTGGAGTTGAGCTGTCTCGGAAGCGCACGGCACCACGAGACGACGGAGATGGGAGACGGGAGAAAAGAGCCAAAGTGGGCGTGGGCGAGGGACGAGATCACGAGATCGAGTACGGAGAATGGCCGTGGCCACGTGGCACGCCGCGTTGCACTCCATTTGGTGCCACTCCACTCCAAGCGGCGCCAAAAGATTTTTATTTTAATATCTAAATCCGATGAGGCAAGCCAGTGATTGCGTTTTTGTACGGTAAACAACTCATCATAATGTGATCTAGGAGTAGTTAACAATCCGAGGCCATCCCTTGCCCCTTGCCCACAGCTCTATGGATAATGATAACTAATATCACAAGACAAACATATTATGTGCACAACGTGGGATAATCTTGGCTGTAATTTAATTAATTAAAAGTGCGCATCGTGGCGCACCCCTCTGCCTTAATCTGAAGCTTTTTTTTAATTACGTTTCGCCCACGACACAAGAGGAGAGAGAGAGAGAGAGGGGCAAAAATGAAATGAAGAACCGAGCGAGTAGCTAGTGTGTATACGTTCGAATCGTATTATACGTTCAATGGTGGTGCAAGGAGACCCCAAGAAAAAGAGTTAGAAAAACGGGCCGCCTTCTTTGGTAGCCCATATATATCCGCACATGATATGGTGGCGTGCCTCGGGTGCAAGAAGAGTGCGCAGTACGTACGTCGCACAGGTCAGCGAGACGGTGACGCAGACCCCGAAAGCCATTTCGACCGGTTCCTTTCATCTTCATCGGAGCCGGCAAACGTGGCGGGCGGAGATCGAATTGACAGCCATGGCCGCCGGATGAAAAATCTTGCAAGCCAAAAACCAAACAAACGAGCTATAGTATAAGTTATCTGTTTCTCTGCTCAGTAGCTATCATCCCCACGTTCTTGCAGCGTATCGTCTTGTATATGTGGCTGTATAAAGACACTATCCGGTTAATGCATGCATGCAGTTTCTTGCCGTCTTGCGAGAGTGTCCAACTGGGAGGAGGAGACCCCGTTTGGCCAGGCTCCCGCGGGCTCCGGCTCCTGCACTGTAGCCGGGTGTTGGCCGCCCAGCAGCCGATAGGTGCCTACAGGAGCCGGAGCCGCGGAGCCAGAAAAACGAGTTTCTCCGGCTCTGATAGTGTCAGTGAGAGAGGAAAGAAGGAGAGAGAAAAATAGCTCTGATAAACAATAACTAGATATCTACCACTTAGCCGTCGACAGACGGCCGCCGGAGCCGCCGGAGCCCAGCCTAACGGGCAGTCTGCACGTAACAATGACTAAATGGCTATAGCTTATCACCAGGATGTGAGCACACGCCAAGGACGACAGCGACGTAGGACGGACATCGGAGAGCCGTGCTTGCGTGCGCAACACCAACAGGATTGCTTTGCTTGCTTGTTCAGGGCAGCTCCTTTTTTTTCCCTAGCTATAAAGGCCATGTTTGCTTGAGGAATTTTGAAAGGATACGGAGGAATCTGAATAAATTTAGAGGAATTTATGAGAGAAAAATATTATTTTGGATGAAAAAAACGGATCAAGTCGGGTTTAAGAACACGCGAACAGGGCCAAAAAGAAATCAATGACTCTGGTCGCCACGCAGCCAGCTCGCTCGTCAAATACAACGGAGTCGCGGCTTATTATATAGGAGTATACTCCTATCTAATTGAGCGAGGCACCGCAAGCAAATTAACGTTCGGTTCGCTAGGCTCGTAAGCCATACTCTTTTAGTCAATAAATAATATTTTTCTCTCACAATAAATTAATTAATCGTACTTTTAGTCATGCCTTATCAGCGAATAGGGCTTAAAACGCTGGAGGTGAAAGGAATGCGACGTAAGCCGATGACGCCGCTGCAACCGCCAACCATGCGCTGTGACAACTGACTGATCGAGCAGAGCACAGTAAAACGCACTAAGGCTATCTCCAACAACAACACCTAAAATACCTAAAATACAAGACATATTCGTCCTTTGGGTAGCGCTACAGGCAAAATGTTCAATACATATTCGGTATCTTCTTCACCAACAAGACCCAAAAGAGAATCATTTCTGCAAATGAGTTTTCAGGAGAGAGAATGTCCATATTTGGATTGTGCCTCTCAGACAATAAAAATAAATCTTTCATATAGATACTCTGTTGAAGACTAATTTTAAATTTTTTACTACCTGTTTTGAATTAAGGTGCTTTGTGTCGTCGACGGCGGTATGAAATCGCCGGCTGAGCTGGACATCAGAAACAATAAAAAAATGAAAAAGCACGACACGTTTCTGCGAGAACAGTAGAGTTGAGAGTGAGTGCCTTCTAGGACTAGGAGTCTGTGCGAGTATAGTGATTTCACTAGCGTTTTGTTCTCTTTCCCCTGTAGCCAATGAAAGTTCACCTAGGCCATGTTTAGTTCACCCAAAATCAAACTTTGACACTATAAAAAAAAAAAGATTTTCCGCCACATCAAATTTGTGGTACATGCATGGAGTACTAAATGTTGACAAAATCAAAAACTAATTGCATAATTTGGTTGTACTTTGCAAGACGAACGTTTTGAGCCTAACTAGTCAACGATTGGACAATTGTTGCCAAATAAAAACAAAATGTCACTGTACCTACAGTGTATATATAGTGATTTGGGCGGCGCCAAATCGGCGAACTAAACACGGCGCTAGCCTGTCGATTTGAAGCCCGTTGAGGACGCCCTAACGCAGCAGCAGGGCCTCATAACTATAAGAGACCAAACTTTGACTACCTAGTTTATTGATCATTGTCGGTTGAAAATCTCCTTTTCACTGTTGGATTTTGAATCGACAATGGCATACCGTTTCGGATCACCGGCTAGTAAATTTATAGTTTACGCGTCTGGCCTGGATGGTGTGCTCGAAGGACACAATGATTATACTGGTTCGAGTAGAACGTCTCTACGTCCAGTCTGCTGCTGCTCGTGTTACCGACACTGTCTGTAGTAGGGGTTATAGATGGACAAAAGAGGGAGCGGATCCCAGGTCTCTGGTGGAATTATTGAAAAGTGCTGAGAGTTCGTTTAGCTGCTCAGCCGTGTGCTCGTGCCTATGTCTTTGTGTTGTGTTGCGTTGTGTTCCCCCTTTTATAGAAGAAGGAAAAGATACAGGTTACATCAGAAAAAAAGAAGAGAGAGAGAAAGAGGGAGAAGATCGAGGAAAAAAAGCCCTCTGGGACCGCCACGTCCTTCTTCTCCTTTATGCAGGTCCCGTCGATGCTTTAGATGGTGACAGAGATGGCTTCATGTCGGGCTTCTGTTCACCACTGGTGCTATGCCTCGACGTCATCAGCTGGTTGTGGCGTTCCATCCCGTCCCGACGGATTGCGTGGTGAACCAACGTGCATGTCAGCGGCCGTACGGGGATTAGGCAGCACAGCGCCCACGCACCACTCACTGTTGGCGATGCGAACCCCTGGGCGTGGCCTGTCATGGCCACAGGTCACGTCAAAGCGTGCCCGTGCCCCTTTTGGTGTCAAAGGCTTGACCCAGACCCACACGCTTGGACCCGTAGTGGTTGGGGGTGGTACGGACCTGGCCTGGCGAGGTGGAGCCCGCGCCCGAGGGGTCGAGCGAGACAGAGCCCTCACCCGAGGGGTCAGGCGAAACGGAGCCCGTGCCCTTAAGGTCGAGCGAGACGGCTCTCGTACCCTCAGGGTCGGGCGACATGGGCCCGTGCCCGAGGGGTCTGGCGAGGCGGAAACCGTCCCTTCGGGGTCGGTCGAGACTAAAATACGTCCTTGATTATCTAGACGAGTTGTTGTCCGCGGTCCTCAGATCCCTTCTTTGGATATACCTAATACTGATACCCGATTGTAGCCCCCGAGCATGTAGAGGAGTATGATACTCCTTCGTAGGCTTTTTCGAATGGAGGGACTTCGAGGGCTTTGATCTTCTGCTACCCGCGGGACACCTTGGTGGGTTACGATCCCTTTTTGTTGCGACCAGACTTCTTTCATGGGCATGTAGCTGTGGGATTTCTTTGGCGACCAGAGAGGATTTTCCTTAATTCTAGCCCCTCTTAGGACCCGATCGATCCACCGTTGTCACGTGACCGCGTATTCGGTCTCTTTGCGAGTCCAATCCCCCCCCGAGCCCCCGCACGTTGTGAGGGTCCGATGGGTCGCCTCGTCTTACAATCGTTCTCCCTCAAGCATTTTTTTGACAAAACGGAGGGGTTGAGCCGTGCCATGTTTTCCTCAGTGGATGAACCATGGTGCTCGATTAGCTGTTAACGGGCTAGTTCGAGTAGGGCCCCGGTGTCCCGTTCGTGGGTGTCTGACTACAGATTCCTGACGGCCAGTCCATATAGTTCTTGGATCCGTTCGTTCGGTCCCAAGGGCTTGCTGCCTTTGTTTTAAGGAAAAACCATGGACAGCGTGCTGGCCAGGACTCGAACGTGGGCCGAGATACCCGTAGCGCTCGTGCGCTTGGGTATTGGCCGCTAGCGGGCCCATCCTTTTTCACCCCTCGCTCTAAAGGTGCCCTAGAGCGGTTGTAAACTTGTCGGTGGACCAACCTTCAAACTCGTGGGCCGTAATTGGCCATGGGAGTGTTTTTAGCCCCATATCCCTTCCTTACCTGTGACTGTTCTCGGCCAACTATCGGGCGAACCGTCATCCAACGCGTCCTTCGAGGGAGCAGCCAGAGGTAGCGTGCGCACGATCTTTGGGGTAGGGGATGTCATGTGGTGTAGCGGGCACGTAAATCTAGGCAGACAGTTCACCTCTTGCCTCACCCTGCCTTATAAATAGCGGCCTCCCCCTTCATGTTTCGGCACGCTAAACTACAACCTTGCCTTCTCCGCCTTTTCACTATCGTCGTTCGAATCTGCTGCCTTTGCTAATCTGTCACCAGTGCCCTAGATCCGTAGCCTTTGCTTCTCCGCTGCCACCAAAAAGTCCTTGCTCCTCTATCTTTGCTTTCCATGGAGTCGTGGTACCATTCCGACGTCACCTTCGCACGCATGGAGGGCCTCGTCAAGTGCGATCTTCTTCGTGGGAGGATCGACGCGATGGAGTGGCTGGTTCTCGGCCACGAGGATGTGCCGATGCCACCCAATGGTTACATCGTCTCCTTCATGCCCTTCCACAAGTGTGGGCTCATGATCCCCCCTTATCCGTTCTTCCAGGGGCTACTGCACCACTACTGGATTGAGCTGCAGCACCTCAACCCCAATGGGATTCAGCACATCATGACCTTCATCATGATGTGCAAGGGGTACCTAGGGATTGAGCCACACTTCAAGTTGTGGAGGTAGTTCTTCACCATCTCCCTACACAGGAAGGAGAACAGAGATAGGGAGATTCTGATGCCGATGGGATGCGTGGGCATCCACCTTCGGGGGTAGCAGGTGGCCGAGTACATGCCCTACCAACTATCTAGATCCAACAAGGGGTGGCATGCATAGTGGTTCTACTTGAAGAACGACCCTGTCGCCCTCTTGCTGGACTTCATCAGGCGCTTGATCAAAGAGGTGCCGCTGACGTGGCCGTGGGGCCACTCGATAAGGAAAAGAAGAGGATGTGCGACATCCTTGAGGCCGTCACATCCCTAAGGAGCCATAGCCTTCACAGGGCTAGTGTCATTGGAGCATACCATGCGAGGAGGGTGGCGCCGCTGATGGCGCGCCCCCTCCTGTTGTTCGAGATGATGCCGGTTGTGGAACTTGGTGGGACGGTGCTCGCCTAGGGGCCGCTTCACAGCAGTGAGATTACACAACGCATCAAGGAGGCGATGAACGAGTTTGACACTATGTTCCTAATCCTGGGACATCCCGTGATGCGGCTAGAGCCAGGCTTTATCGAGCTATCGGTGGATTTGGGCTTTCGGGCCTCTGTCGCGCCGCTGCCGGAGCACACGACCGTGAGGGCCATGAACCGTGCCACAGATGAGTGGAGGAAGAAGGATAAGGACGATAAGGAGAAGAAATGGCAAGCAAAGGAGCGGGTGAAGCTATAGCGAGGGGAGCGGTGCCAAGGCTCATCGGAGTAGAAAGAGGAGGAAGAAGAAGAGGAGGAGGAGGAGGACGATGGCTCTGGGTTGCCCATCCTATGGGACGATCTAGCTAGCAGGGACAAGGACCCACCTTCACCATAGGCGGGCCCCTTCCCGTGGCATCTCTTGGAGCAATAGGGGGAGGACACACCCCCGGAGACGACAGGAGTGAGCCGCCCCACTCTGTCCGGGCCTTCTACGGCGCCAGACCTATCTGGTGCCGCACCAGAGGCCGGCAGGAGTGTCGTCAGGGCGACCATGAGGTCCATCAATGAGGCGCAGTTGATGGTTGCATCTACGGGAGGGCAGGCAGTGAAGGGCGCATCTAGGGCACCTGTGGCAGGCGTGGCATGGCTAGGCATGACCGCAACATCATAGGTGGAGATGATGTGGCCAGAGCTATCATCTGCGTAGGTAGGCATGTCTGTGATGGGGCAGACAAGGGAGGCCGCACCCGAGGCATCCTTGATGGACGTGGCATGGCCGGGTGTAGCCACAATGTCATTGGTGGAGACGGCATAGCCAAGGCCATCGTCCGTGTAGATGGTCGCACCCATGGCAGGGCAGACAGAGGAGGCCACGCTCGATGCATCCTTAGGAAGAGCAATGGTGGGACTTGCTTCCTTGTTTGCTTTACCTATCCCCTCTACTATTGGGGGCCTATCCCAGGGGAGTTGCTGTCGCAAGAGGGATCAGCGCTGCCTAGGATCGATGCTAAGGTGTCCTAGTCTCTGGTCTAGGTCAATGGTGACCCGCACACCTAGGGAGGACCCCAGATCCGGTGGGCCGACTAGCAGAACCTAGGGTGACGCTCTTTGCCCTCGATGCCGCCATAGAGGAGAGGGAGTGGGGGCATGTTCACTTGGGGGTCAGGATCGTGGTCAATGCCCTGACCACCATGCTGAACTCACTATAGGATGTCATCATGCTGGTTGGCAAGGTACGTCATGTCCGTGTGTTCGACCTTTGTCTCTCTCCTTTGTGCCTCTTAACCCGTGTCCTCTCCGTAGTCTCTCATGGACCGCAGCCAGGAGAAGTCCCTGTTCCTTCATCGCGAGAAGGATGTTTGGGACCGCCTCACTGAAGAGAAGCAGAGGCGTGAGGAACTAGGAGCATAGCTCGGTGCTACCCGTTAGGAGGTGGTTGAGCTTGGCCCCATCCTCTAGGAGTTGATTGATCTCCGGATCAAGGAAGCAAAGGCTCACATTGATGCCAAATAGGCTGGGGAGAAGCTCATGGCCCTGCTTGAGAGGACGTGCGTGGATGAGGCAGAGGCTGAGTGGTTACTGAAGGAGAAGGATGATGTGCTCCAAACCATAAAGGGTTTTGCACGAAGCGTGACCTGGCTCGTCAGGAGCGTGCCAACGCCTAGCAGTGGATCTGCCTCTTGGAGGGCGAGCTCCGAGGAGAAAAGGGCCTAAAGGTTGCAGAGGAAGTGGTGGCCGCCAGACTTGCCACAGAGGTCAGTTAGCATTGGGAGCAGATCTAGAACCTAGAGGCCAAGGTGACCAGGTGGCGTGATGAGGCACATAAGCTCTAGGTGGACGTGGATGGTAATCCTCTGGTTTGCCTTGTTGACCTTTTCCCTAAAACTCGTGGTGAGTCCTTTGATGTGGTTGTCGTGTGACTTGGATAGGACTTGATGGTAGGCTCATGACAGAGGTGATAAAGAGCCGCAGCCTGGAGAAGGAGCTCGGTTAGGTGAAGGCCACCCTCCTAAAGGAGAGTGAAGAGCATGAAGCCTTGCGCATCGCCATCTAGCTAGTCTACAGCGACCTCGAGCTGGCCTCGGTGCTAGAGACAAGCTCGCTCATGGTTCATGCCATCCAGATCATGGATTAGGCGCATGACATTGCAAGGGGTGCGCTCTGCTTTGGCATCAATTAGTCATTCACAATCGCTCGCCCTTACTATGAGAACATCGATTTAGCGACGATGAGCCAAGGCTTCACGCCCGGCTACTCCGACGCCGAGCTGGAGGACATTAAGAAGGAGGTGGCCCCTCTGGCATAGGACTTATCTACCAGGATAGAGGATGAGATCATCCCCCTAAAAAATTAGTTAGTTAGATAAACGAAGTGGTGGTCTTGTAATAAATGAACAAGTTTTAATTCTTTTGTTTCGGTCAAACAAACTTTTGGGTACTTTTTTCTTTTTGTGTTATAAAAAGGTTACTGCATTCTAATCCTTTTCTATTGTTAAGGATACAAAGCTTAAGGCACGAGCAAAAGAACCCTGAACACACTAGTGAGCAAGAACATCGTAGCCACTAGAGCGTAGGTTCCTTACAGTCCGACCAACTTTACTCAGTGTTTGTTTTCATAGCTCTCGCTTTTAGATCTTAACGTGAGAAGGGGTCAGGCACTGCGATTGTTTCTAAATAGGTATGATCTTATCAGCCTCCGAGTGAGGCTTGGCCCTATGCTGTTGCTGGGGTCAGGTGTCACTAAGGATTGAGAAAGCATTTTTGTATTTTAGAAACATCGTTCTTAGTTTTCATGGGTACATGCATATGCTAAGGGCAAAAATGGCATAGTTGCTCGATGTTACATGTGTTGACGAAAACCTTACCATCGATGGTCTTGAGATTGTAGGTGCCGGGTCGGAGCACTTATGTGACGATATATGGTCCCTCCCATGACGGAGAGAGCTTGTGATGGTTTTTGTTGCTCTAGACGAGGCAGAGTACCAAGTCCCCAACATTGAAGGCCCGACCCCACACTTGATGGTTGTGGTACCAGCGTAATGCCTATTAGTACTTAGCCGAGCGGAGGAGGGCAATGTCGTGTGCTAAGTCGAGCTGATCCATGGCATCCTCGAGGGATGCCTCGGCTCCCTGCTCGTTGTACGCCCTGATCCTCGATGCTCCATAGTCAAGGTTGGTCAGGAGGATAGCCTCAAAACCGTAGACCATGAAGAAGGGTGTGTAGCCGGTGGCCTAGCTGGGGTCATCTTTAGGCTCTAGAGCACCACGGGGAGCTCTATGACCCATCGCTCGCCAAACTTGTTCAACCGGTTGATGATCCTAGGCTTGAGGCCTTGTAGGACCATGCCGTTCACATGCTCGACATGCCTGTTCATGTGGGGGTGTGCCATGGTGGCCCAATCGACGCGAATGTGGTATTCATCGTAGAATTAGAGGAACTTTTTCCTAGTAAAATGCGTGCCGTTGTCCGTGATAATGGAGTTCAAGACTCCAAAGCAATGGATAGTGTCAAGGAAGAACAACATGACTTGCTTGAACTAGATCACAGTGATTGGCTGAGCCTCTATCTACTTTGTGAACTTATCTACGGTGACAAGCAAGTGCGTATAGCCCCCGGGCGCTCTATTGAGAGATCCGACCATATCGAGCCCCTAGACCACAAACATCCACGTGATGGGGATCATTTAGAGTGCTTGGGCTAGTAGGTGGGTCTGCTGAGCATAGTATTGACACCCTTCGCATGTGTGCACAATCTGTTTAGCGTCAGCTACTATGGTTGGCCAGTAGAAGCCCTATCGGAATGCATTTTCGACTAGGGTCCTAGGTGTGGCATGGTGCCTGCATACCCCACCATGGATATCTCTCAGCAACTGCTTCCCTTATTCGATGGAGATGCAACGCTGCAGGATCTAGTGTGTGGCTTCGCTAGTAGAGCTCCCCCTCAATAACGATGAAGGACTTGGCGTGACGCGCGAGCCGCTGAGACTCCATTTTGTCCGTCGGTAGCACCTCATGAGGGAGGTAATCGAGGTAAGGTGTCTTCTAGTCAGCAAGATGGTCAGGCTCTGCCACTGGGTCTGTGTCAAGCTCCATGACCTCGAGGTTAGGGGGAGCTAAGGGTTGGTCCACCCCCAAGCCTAGGGTCGACGACCTATCACTAGTTTGTTCTAGCTCCTCATAGCGGACCGAGGGCTTGTACTGATTGCTGGTGAAAATGCTCGTCGGCACCGGCTCTCGGCCGAACGCCATCTTTGCCAGCGCATCGGCTGCTTTGTTAAGCCGCCTCGAGATGTGATTGAGCTCAAGACCATCAAACTTGTTCTCCAGCTGGTGGACCTCTTGGCAATATGCAGCCACCTTAGTGTTGTGGCAGCTTGACTCCTTCATGACCTGGTCGATGACCAGCTGGGAGACGCCCCAGACATTGAGCCATTGGATGCCTAGCTCAACAATGATGTGCAGGCCATTAATGAGTGCCTCATATTAGGCCACATTGTTGGAGGTAGGGAAGTGGATGCGGACCATGTACTTCATGCGCACTCTGAGGGGTGAAACAAAGACTAGCCCCACGCTGGCCCCCTTCTTCATCAGCGACCCATCGAAGTATATCGTCCAGTACTCCTAGTCGATGGCTATAACACCCATGGTGTTAAGCATCACTAAAACATGATCATGTCATCATCATGCATAGTAATCACTCATAGTAGTCAATCAAGTTTGCATCCACTAAAAAATCTTATTTGATTAGCAGTGCAATGCATGTGTGTTGAAATGTGTTGAAACCCAAAAATTCTTTAAGGTACTTTGTGACCTTCTATTTTCGAATTTCACTAAAATACTTGACATTATGCCCTAATAAACTTTGAGGTGTAAAGTATGTGCTTCCCACTAGTGTCAAGTGTAGGGTATGGATTTAAGTCCCAACATTTAAAAAATCTAGCACTTAGTCATTATTGGCCAAGTCTTGGAGATCAATAAGGAATTCAATTTTGGAGTATTTATTAAAATGAAATTCATAAATAAAATTGTTCAAACATTAGTATCATTTGTTAGTATAAAGTTTGTACTACAAGATGGAACTATTGATTGATAGGTTTACCGGTTGATTAATCACTAATTAAATTCCCTATGATAGCTAAGCAAATCAATTTTCAAACCCTAACTGAATTTTCAAAGTTAAGTTTCAAAGTGCTTTGGTTCTTGATCTTGGATCTCTCATTCTGTTGGGAATCTGAGTTTAGTTCCTTAAGTAAAGTTAAAGCCCGCACCAAGATGAACAAGTTTTATTAAGGAAGATCATCAAGTTTCTGTTTGGAATCTAGAGAAAAGGAGAGAAGAAGGAGATTCAGGCGGTATTGTTCATGACTGGCATCCGGCCTACCTATCTGCTTCACCGGCAAGCCACCGCCCTCCAACATCGCTCCGCACACAACTGGCACACAACTGCTTGCGTGTCCAAACTCAAGCTAGAGCTAGCAAACATGCCTGCGTCGTCCTTGCCGTTTTAACCCTAAGCCGGCCATCGTGTTCTTCCTTTCCCTCTCTTTGCCGTCGTCATCGAGCTCTCTCTTGCCGACACAATTCACCTCAGCCATTGCGCCATTATCCAATTCACCACGCACATAGCTCTGCTTCGTCTTTGCACTCTAGTTGAGCTGGCTTGCAGTGTCTTGCACCACCGGAGTTCCCACGGCTCACCATCGCCGCTGTGATCACCTCACCATGGCCAGGTCGCTCCAGTGAGTCTTTCATCGAGCTGTTTCATGTACTAGCTCTGGCCTAACATCCTTATGCTCATCGGCTCCTCTGTTTTAGCTGTAGAACTCCATACGCACCAAAACACCGCCACGATGAGAGTTCACATTGCCGCCATCATTCTCACCGCCGACTGTGCACCTCCACCTCGCCTCCGTCTCAACCAGTAGGAGCAACCAAGCCGCGGTGAGCTCTTGAAGTTAACCTAGCTATCCGTTTAGGCTCTACTGAGCCCGCATGGCCGAAACATCACTGTGCCGGCATGCTCTACCATGCCAAGCCTCCATGGTCGCAGTCACGAGAGTAGTTAGCCACGCATGCTCGACTGACCCCTCGAGCGTGTTCGCGTGAGCGTGTTGAGTGCATTAGTGGCCTTTACGTCACCGGGGGTCATACCATTGGGCTAGTCCATCATGCCGAGCCACCATGGTCGACATCAAGCTTGTCTCGTAACCCTAGCTATACGTTTTATGCCCTAGATCGATGCGCCGTCTTGCCCTGAGTATGTTGGTGTCCTTACCATCGCCGATGACCTCGTCGGAGGCGAGGAATCGCCAGTCAACGGCGATGAACCCATGGCTGACCGTGGGGACACTGTGTTGTGGACCCGGGGCCCCTCTATCAGTCACTCTAGCTAGCGAGGGGTCGGGTGAAAATTGTTCTCTCAGTTTATTCTTTTTTAGAAATGATTAAATTGTACTGATCTTGTTAAAATCATAGAAAAATATAGAAGCATGATAAAATTATAAAAGTTTTTGTATAAGCTTATGTTTGTATGCTCTACCTAAGAAAAATATGAAATGTACATTTTCAATAGTTCTGGTATGCTTAAAAATTACCTCTTTTAATTAATAAATGGATCTTCCATGAATTTTATAGGTTAAAATAATTATCCTAAAATAATGAAACTTTTATTGTATACTGTTTAAGCTTCAATCAACCTTTATAAAAAGTCCAGCTCTGTTTTGATAAAAAAATAAATTGTTTACTAAATTTAAATGCCTTTTATGGATTAATAAAAATATCAAAATGATTTTTATAAATCATTAAATGAATTGGGTGTAATTTGGGATTTATTGTAGACCTTGGGACATTAAACCCTTGTTGTTCCTTAGCACTTACCTTACATGATTGTGTACTCATATCTACCTTGTTAATAATAATAACAAATAATGCTTTGTGAGTAATTAATCTAACTTGCTTAGTAAAGGAAAGTTGTACTCAAGTTAATTAGTTGTGTTAATCTTTTATAATCCATGTTTTGTGCATCATCATTCGAAAGCATGCATGTTTACTTACGTCTAGTGATCAAGAGTGGAATTCTGTTGTTGAGCCAGTCCCTGGAGTTGATTTCTTGCCAGTAGAAGTGAGTTATCTTATTGTGGTTTTCTGAAGTGACTGACAACCTCGACACCGAAGGCAAGCCCCGAAGCATAAACTATTTCCTTGTGTTTTACAAATATTTTTTGCATAAGTCTATGCTTGTGCATTTAAGTGAATAGGAGTTGGTTGATACACCAATTGCTGCATGTCTTCCTTGATTTTCTATACTCATCCTTGTCACCTTGTTTAGTTAAATTAGTGTAATGATGCTTAGCCATGCTTAGTTGATAAGAGTTGAGAAATAAGTTATGGCTTTTCACTCAGTGTTGGTCCTAAAGTCTAATAAAGATAATTAATTTAATTTAATTTGAGACTAGGCGGACTCTTTTCTTGCGTCAAGAATGGAGTCTTGACATAGTGCCCCGCCTATGTCAATTGAGGACTATACCGTTGTAGGCCACCGTGTGGTCGGGACCTTGTAGTACTGACCACATACTCTGGTAAACCTGATATCTCGATTATTCCATTATGTGAAAAGACAACTACGCACTAGGAGTGTGGAGATGGTGAGAGTAGCATGTACCCATCCTGTGTATCCACCAGGAGTGGCATAGGGAGGTGGAGTACTATGCTCCTAGGTAGCGCAGAGCGATTCACATTTTGGGGGAGTCGAGTGAGGGTTGATATATGTAGGTCCAAGGCCGAGAAATGCATATGTCGTGTTGTAAGGAAAGCCCAGCTGGGCCAAATCGATTTGAATCGCCATGCTTCTCGGAGATGGAGACCCAATCCTCTGACTTACATCATAGTTAATAACCGAACCATTAGTTGTATGATCATGATGTGAAATGGTTAAAGAAGTGATTGCTTTAGATCAGGTGCAAATGAGAGACTCATAAGTACTTAACTTGAGCTAAAACCTTGAAATTAAGGATCAACATTAGTAATCTTTTCTGCAAAAGTTAATTTTGATTCTTGCTACAGACTTACCTTGATTCCCTGTAAGCCTGCATACCCTTGGGGTCTTTCCTTCTTGTCGGTTAAGTCTTGTTAAGTACCTTTATACTTGGGGTTTGTTAATCCCTTGTTGTAGGAAGAGAGCTAGCTATAGAAGAGTTTGTTGTGCACCCTTGGGTAGGGTGAAACCCCTTTGAGTGTTACACAACCTGTCATGCTACCCTACTGCATAGTTGGCTAAAGCTTATAAGTTTGTAATAACTTAATGAATAATTGGTAAACTTATGGTTTGTAAGACTTCCGCCATTTACTCTGATGAAACATATTTATGTATTTATATAAACTGTTGTAATACTGCAATGTTGTCTATAATGGATCCTACTCAAAAGAAGAAAGTGGATGATTTGGGGGTTCCCTGAGGACACCCGATAGACTTCCTAAATTGTCTGGCTCCCATGTGCAGCAGTCAGAAGTCTATAAGACAATGATAGGCACAGGTGGGCCATATAATTTGGGTGATTTTGCCATAGCTGATATCAGAGCATATCATTACAGAGATTGTTGTAGTACTACTTAACAAAATTTCAAAATGAATTATGCAAATTAAGTTTAAATTTATTTTGGTCAAAAGGTTGCTTCTAACTCATCCTTTGCTTGCTTTAGATGTCTCATGGAAGGCTGATTGTCATGACATGGGCTGAAGGCATGGAAGGTTTCCTAGCTATCCTTCGGGAGATGATGTGGCATGCCAACTTCTCCTACCAGCTAGAGTACTTTGTCTATGCTCGTTCCATAGGCCTAGGCCAAGATGAGTGTGTGGCAAAGGTCATTCTACGTCCACGACTTGTCAAAGGAGAAACCAAAGAGCCACTCAAGTACCAAGGAATGGGTAGCTATCCAGAGGCCACCATTCAAGATGCAGCATATCAAGTGATGACAGGGCTTAGGGCTCGGTGCCTTGAGCTACAGACTTCTCATACTTTTGCCTACTTTCCTCGAAGGATTATGGGTCCTATCAATGGGATCTGTTATCTGAATCCCACACATTTCGGCACCAACCGAAGTCAGAGGCAGTCAGAGTTGGTGAGAGATTTAGATTGGGCTTGTCGGTGCTCCCATTAGGAGTTGAAAGAGAACCGTCGAGCTCTCAGCTTGGTGCAGGCTGAGATACGGAGTATTGAGGCTTTGCACCCAGAGTCCGATGAAAACAGAGATGAGTTAGGAATAGCACCAGTTCATATTCTTAAGGGGTCACTTAGGTTCCCCTCTATAGTTGGACAAGTGGTATGTCCACTTAGGCAATTTCGTCACCGCTTCTCTAGGACAAGGGCATGTGAGATGTTAGCAAGGCCAGTTCACTTATCTCACACTCATGCCCTAGGTGATAATGGGATGCCTTCATCTTGGAATCTATCTCTTTTTCCACCTGGTTTTATTAAGCAGCCGTATCATGAGGATGGCGATATGATAGTTTACTAGTTGTGTAAAAGTGGGATAGCATGTTTGATATCACCCTATGTTGTAAAAATAATGGAAACGAGGATCCCGATCTTCCGTCAGGTAGTGATAACTATTGTTGTGGCGGAGAATGACACACCGATCCGGCTTCAGATCGAAAGATCGAACCCTGCAATCTTAGCACCACAACTCCTCTGGTTATCAACCGAGACACGGATCCGGTTGACCTCGCCAAGAAGGCTAATCCTTGCCTACGCAATGAAGAACACAAACAAGAACAAGAAAGAAAGTAACCAAATTGTAGATGATTGATTAATCTCATGAAGTTAGGGTCTCATAAACCGATGAATGGCGAAACTTTCTTGACAGATTAATCTAAGCAAAACCCAAAACCTAATGTCGATGGTGGGGTATGATTATAAAGGTCTTAGGGTCATCGTCTACCCTGTACATGCCCCATAATGGGCCCAAACACAATACACGGTCCATCGAACCAAAAGACGGTATCGTAGCACCCTAACAGATTCTGGATGCTGACTTGTTTTGATGATTTCTATTGATTCTGGAGGACTTTTAATGTGAGACCACTAGGATTGACTTCCTTATCAAATTAGCTTTCCAACCATATGTGGATCGTCAAAAACAGAGTCCGGATGCGTCCTGGGTGACCAGTTTAAGGCAGAATGGTCCTGGAGGCCGAGGCAGACTCGAAATCATGTTGGATCGGGCCTCCGGTTTCTGTTGAACATCCTTGCTGGTCATCAATGCCTCCACCTCTTCCTCTAAGTCCCTCATGACCCTCTCCAATGTTCCTAAGCAAGATAACATCATTAGGTAGTAGTCTATTCTCAAAAGTATGAAAAGGATAGCTTAAGAACGAGCTCACCTCTAAAATAAGTTGACGTATTCGAGCTCAGGTCATTGGACCTTGCATGTCGGTTGGAGGATCAGCGGGTACATCTGAAGGAGTGATGTCCTCATCATCCTCCCCCTCTTGAAACTGAGTCATCCTCGACTCAAGCTCATCTTCTTCTCCCAAATAAGGCTTCAAATCTACAATGTTAAAGGTGGGACTAACCCTGAACTCGGGTGGCAACTCAAGTTTGTAGGCATTATCATTTATTTTCTCAATTATCTTACAAGGACTAGCTGCTCTTGGCATTAATTTAGACTTACATAGCTCAGGAAATCTATCTTTTCTCAAATGTAACCAAACCAAATCACCCGATTCAAGTTTAATTTCTGTTCTACCTTTACTACCAGCAATTCTATACTTTTAATTCATTCTTTCAATATTTGCTTTAGTTGTTTCATGCAACTTACGAATGAATTCAGCACGCTCTCTAGCATCACTATGTGTTCTCTCAGTGGTAGGTAAAGGCAAAAGATCAATAGGAGCGCGAGGGTTAAAACCATACACTATCTAAAAAGGACTTACCTTGTTGGTGGAATATTCTGCCCTGTTATATGCAAACTCCACATGCGGCAAACACTCTTCCCACATCTTCAAATTGTGCTTCAAAATGGCTCTCAACATGGTGGACAATGTTCGATTCACTACCTCAGTTTGCCCATCAGTTTAGGGATGACATATTGTAGAAAACAGCAGCTTGGTCCCCAATTTATTCCACAAAGTGCGTCAAAAATGACTCAAAAATTTTGCATCGCGATCTGAAACAATAGTAGAAGGCATACCATGCAAGCGAACGATTTTTTGAAAAAAAAGGTCAGCAATATGAACAGCATCATCGCTCTTATGACAAGGAATAAAATGTGCCATCTTAGAAAAACGATCAACCACCACAAAAATACTATCCCTTCCCCTCTTAGTCCTTGGCAAACCCAACACAAAATCCATAGATATATCAGCCCAAGGAGTAGAAGGAACAGGAAGAGGCATATACAAACCATGTGGGTTCAACCGCGACTTAGCTTTTTGACATATGGTGCACCAAGCCATGTACCATTCTACATCTTGCCTCATCCTAGGCCAAAAGAAATATGTGGACAGCACCTCCTCTGTCTTCTTGGCTCCAAAATGTCCCATCAATCCACCTCCATGTGCCTCCTGCAACAACAAAAGACGAACGGAGCCAATTAGAATGTATAGGTGGTTAGCTCTAAACAAAAACCAATCATTGATCATTAACTTATTCCATGTACATCCTTCTCTACAATTTAGCAACACGTCCTTAAAATCAGAATCAAGTGCATATTGTTCTTTTACTGATTCAAGCCTAAAAATCCAACAATCAAGTTGTGACAGCAATGTATATCGTCTAGACAAAGCATCAACAATCACATTATCCTTCCCTTTCTTGTGTTTGATAATATAAGGAAAAGATTTAATAAATTCAACCCATTTAACATGCCTACAATTCAGATTTTATTGAGAGTGAAGATACTTAAGTGATTCATGATTAGAATGAATAACAAATTCTTTAGGCCACAAATAATGACGCCACGTCTCTAAAGAATGGACAAGTGCATAGAATTCCTTATCATATGTGGAATAATTAAGAACAGGGCCATGTAATTTTTCACTAAAGTAAGCAATGGGTTTACCATCTTGCATCAAAACACCCCCAATGCCAACTCCACTAGCATCACATTCTAGCTCAAAAGTCTTACCAAAATTTGAAAGTTGTAGCAATGGTGCATGTGTGAGCTTGTCCTTCAAAGTGTCAAAGGACTCCTCATGTGCCTTTCCCCAATGAAACACCACCCCTTTCTTCATCAATTCATGCAACAGGGTAGCAATGGTGCTAAAATCTTTGATGAACTGACTGTAGAATCCTACAAGACCAAGAAAACTCCTCACCTGTGTGACGGTTTAGAGGACCGGCCAGCTCTTTATGGCTTCAATTTTCATCTTGTCCACCTCAATTCCCTATGGAGTTACAACATAGCTAAGAAAAGAAACTCGATCCGTGCAAAAGATGCACTTCTCAAGGTTACCAAATAAACGTGCATCACGTAAAGCATTAAAAATAGCACGTAAGTGATCCATATGTTCATCAAAAGATTTGCTGTAAATCAATATATCATCAAAGTAAACTACCACAAAACGACCAATAAAAGCTCTTAAAACCTCATTCATTAAGCGCATGAAAGTGCTAGGTGCATTTGTTAAACCAAAAGGCATTACTAACCACTCATACAACCTGAATTTGGTTTTAAACATAGTTTTCCATTCATCTTCAAGTTTTATTCTAATTTGATGGTAGCCACTTCACAAGTCGATCTTGGTGAAAATTATAGAACCACACAACTCATCAAGCATGTCGTCTAGCCTAAGAATAGGATGACAATACCGAATAGTAATTATATTGATGGCTCTACAATCAACACACATACGCCAAGTTCCATCTTTCTTAGAAACCAAAAGTGTAGGAATGGCACAAGGACTAAGGCTTTCACGTATATACCCACGGTCCAAAAGGTCTTGGACTTGCCGCTAAATTTTCTTAGTCTCCTCGGGATTGGTTTGATAGGTAGCATAGTTGGGCAAGGTTGCTCCTAGAATCAAATTGATTTGATGCTCTATCCCTCTCATAGGTGGCAGCCCTAGGGGTATCTTAGCTGGAAAAATGTCCTCATACTCCTACAAAAGGTTAGTGACAGCAGGAGGCACCGAGCTAACAATATCATCAAGCGAAAACATAGCTCATTTGCATACCAAAGCATAGCAAATATCATCATCAGAAATTTTAGCAAAGTCATATTTTGTTGCAAGCATAACACCACCCTTCAATTTAATCTCCTCAGCCTTAGAAATAGATGTAGACTTATTCTTTTTAGGTGAGAGAATAGAATTAGCAACTTGCTGATTTTTAGATTGAACATCATTCAAACTAGCAGCGCGTTTTCTATCAGCTTGTATAGTTTGAGCAGGGGTCAAAGGTACCAAAGTAATTTTCTTTCCTTTATGCTCAAAGGTGTATTTATTACTTCTACCATGGTGTGTAGCATCATTATCATATTCCCAAGGATGACCCAATAAGAGTTAACAGGCTTGCATAGGTACCACATCACAATCAACAGAATCAGCATAAGAACCAATGGAAAATGAAACTCTGCAAGTTTGTGTTACCTTTGCTTTTCTAGAATCATTTAGCCACTGAATATGGTATGGACGTGGGTGTGGGCGTGTGGTCAAGCCAAGCTTTTTGACCAAATCAGAACTCACCAAATTATTGTAGCTACCTCCATCAATAATGACATGTGCTCGATGGTTGCTGATGACGAAGAAAATCTAGAACATGTTATGGCATTGTAGCTTCTCAGGTTGCTACACTTGTGAGCTGAGCACCCGCTGTACAATGATGCTCCTATAGGCCACCGTGGCCTCATCACCAAGGACTTCGCCGTCCTCCTCATCTGCATCTTGGTCTTCTTCATCCTCAATGTCAGAGGTGTTGATGTAACCATCTTCTGTAGCAATATATGCTCGCTGACTTGGATAGTCCTTCTACACATGGCCAATGCCATGGTAGTGGTGACACTGAATGCCTGAAGTGCGTCCCATCGATGCAATGGATGAGGCACTCTTGGTAGGCACCTGCAAAGAATTTTTACCTAAATCTGAAGGTCGTGCGGGAGGTGCCTTAGGTGTAGCGATAACTCTAGAGGCTGTTGGTCGCTTGCTCACTGGTGGAGGCGCTCGAAAAGTGGTTGGCTTGGTCAGCCCTGAAGATGGTGCCGAGTGTGGCGTGTATGTGGTGCTGACCTTGCTCTTGCTCTACTGTTCATGCCCCTGCAATTCCTTTTCTGCAAGCATAGCAAACTGAAACAACTGGTTGACAGTGTTAAATTCTTTATAATCAACAATGTCCTGAATCTCGCGCCTCAAACCCGAATAAAAATGACAAATGGAATCTTTGTTCCCCTCGACAATACTACAACGCATCAATCCCTTTTGGAGCTCACCATAGTAATCCTATACAAATTTATCTCCTTATTCTAAACGCATCAATTTCTTACTCAAGTCTATGATAAGGAGGTACAAAATGATCACGCATAGCTACCTTAAGTTCTTCCTATGAATCAGGTAAATGATCCTGTGCAGCTAGCCCATTCCACCAAATAATGACAAAATCCTTAAACTCACTAGTAGCTTGTCGAACCCTATGATGCTTAGGCACAAGGTGGGCGCTAAACTTTTGTTCTACTATCATCTCCCAATCAAGATATCCCTCAGCATCATAATAACCCAAAAAAGATGGTATTGTAAACTTAATCTTAGCATAATGATCATCGGGCACATGGTGATTATTACCTTGATGGTGGACACCACCCATACCTATCGTGTTGCGGCAAAGACATCATTGTAATCTTGCTTGTCGGAAGGCCGATCGATCTATGTTCCCACTGGCATCATGCACTATGTCTTCTAGCAAGAGACCATCGGTGTTGCTACCGGAGACGTCGTTATTGCCCACCACAAAGGTTTCCAACTCAGTAACCTTATCGGTTAGCGTGGAAATTCATTTGTTCAATCTCTCCATGTTGTTGCCAATGTTGAGTTCAATGAGTGCATCAGTGATGGCCTTCCTGACAGCCTCATTCATCCTTTTTTGGGCATCCTCTACAACAGATTGCAGTTGCTCTTGGTTGACACACTCGTTGAAACCCTTAGGATTGTTATCTCCAGTCTGATCACCTCCTACCATTGTAAACACAAAAACAGGAACAAACGGTGAAAGTTATCCCTAACAAATGACTACGTGGTTGCAGTTGTAGTGGTGTCACTTTTCACAGCAAGTGGAAGCATCTTACTAAGCTCTTACAAAGTTCTTACCAACACAAGCAGTGGGCGGTACAACCGACGGCTGGTTCATGATACTTGTGAGGTAGTGGTACCAAGATTGCAAGGCCCTTTTTCTGTACTGGTCTGAAGAGTTTGTGGAGCTTGGAAGGCACACAAAGAATAATATATATATCTGGCACACAAGTCAGTAACAGAAAGTAATACTAAATTATAGTGTAAAGTACTTGTTCTCGTTGCTGGTCTAAAATATTCCAAGTATCAGGTGTGTAACAAACAAGTATGGTGGATAGCAAGGTGACAGGGGTGTGAAAAACAAGTATGGTGGATGGCAATAGCAATACAAATAAGAAACCAGACAGCACACGCTAACACAACTCACTTTGGCCTTCTCTATGTGCACCTCTAGATATTGTTTCTCATTTGCCCGTCTCTTTTTTCTATTTTTTTGGGCTATCGTTGTTTTTTGGGAAATTTTGACTTTTTCTTTTTTTGATATTTTTCCTTCACTTAGGAGCACAAAAGAAGTAACCATAGAAAATATGAGCCTAAACAAGTGAAAGGTGTGGTCTGTGGAAATTTCAGAAGACGTGCTCAAAAACGACAAAAAGCTTGTGACCACGAAAAGAGGATCTTGTGACCAGTTTTTGACCAAAATAAAAATCTCCGACCCTAGTCTTGTCAGGGATGGATGAATCTAAAATTTTTTCTGATCAATTTTGATATATGGAACATCAAAATCCAAGTTCGTATGCGAAAACTAGACCAATTTTAAGAATTGGCTCCGAATTAGAGGACAAAACGGGAACAGTGTGCGTAAAATTGGTCACAGAAGCAAAGATTTGATGGAAATGATGGGGGAAAACACACAAACTGGACTCTAACATGACCTAACCAGCAACAAGATCTCGACCAGGACACAAACTCAACACAACGGACTCTGAAACTAAAATACGCAAAGGCTATGGCGCGGAAGGTTCTAGGACAAGAAAAAAATTATGGCACTGGACTATGGGACGAATGCGAAACACTCCAAACTAGGGGATAAATATGAACCTGATGGTATACCTTGGCTCTGATTACCACTTAATGGAAATGGGGATCCCGATCTTCCGTCAGGTAGTGATAACTATCGTTGTGACGGAGAATGACACACCGATCCGGCTTCAGATCGAAAGATCGAACCCTGTAATCTTAGCACCACAACTCCTCTAGTTATCAACCAAGACACGGATCCAGTTGACCTCATCAAGAAGGCTAATCCCTGCCTACGCAATGAAGAACACAAGCAAGAACAAGAAAGAAAGCAACCAAATTGTAGATGATTGATTAATCTCACGAAGTTGGGGTCTTATAAACCGATGAACGGTGAAACTGTTCTTGACAGATTAATCTAAGCAAAAGCCAAAACCTAATGTCGGTGGTGGCGTATGATTATAAAGGTCTTAGGGCCTTCGCCTACCCTAGACACGCCCCCAAATGGGCCCAAACACGATACACGGTCCATCGAACCAAAAGACGGTGTCGCAGCACCCTGATAGATTCTGGATACTGACTTGTTTTGATGATTGCAATTGATTTTGGAGGCCTTTTTACATGAGACCACTTGTATTGGCTTCCTTATCAAATTAGCTTTCCAACCATATATGGATCATCGAAAACGGAGTCTAAATGCGTCCTGGATGACCAGTTTAAGGCAGACTGGTCCTAGAGGCCGAGACAGAATCATGTTGGACCGGGCCTCTAGTTTCTGTTGAACGTCCTTGCTGGTCATCAATGCCTCCACCTCTTCCTCTAAGTCCCTCATGACCCTCTCCAATGTTCCTAAGCAATATAACATCATTAGGTAGTAGTCTATTCTCAAAAGTATGAAAAGGATCGCTTAAGAACGAGCTCACCTCTAAATTGAGTTGACGCGTTCGAGCTCAGGTCATTGGACCTTGCATGTCAGTTGGAGGATCAGTGGATACATCCAAAGGAGTGATGTCCTCTTCAAAAAATGAGTGTGTTGTCACTCCCTTGTGTAATATGTAAAATTAAGCAAATAAAGTTATGTAAGAAGGTTTGTAGTACTCATAAGATCGTTCATGCATCATGTCATTAATAAATCTTCTAATTTTTCCCTTACTAGACGACTGGGTTAAGTATGTTGTCAATCCTATTCATGCTATCTTTTTGTTCCCTTATATTGTTCTACCTATCTATGGAAATCTAGTCTCTAAGGATCATTCTTACCTTATAGTATGAGGACTCATTCTAGAGCTATGAATACAGATAAACCTAGTTCTTTCCATGGTCGTGCCAATACAATTGATCCACCACCAGCACCAACTTTAGATGATACACTTATTGCTCTAGTGAATGTCATCGTCGACAATGCGTGACTTCTCCAATCTTGGGCATAGTATGGAGTACTTGTTTCTTGGGATCGTCTAGACTCTAAAGCTGACAACACTTATCGTGATTTCCTAAAAACTCACCCTCCCATATTTCATAAAGCTGAAGAACCTCTAGAGGCAGAAGACAGGCTTCGTACTATAGAGCAAAAGTTTAGTCTTATCTGCTATAGTGATGTTCAGAAGACTCTATTTGTAGCACAACTCTAGGGTCCTGCTAGCGCTTGGTGGGTGAGTTTTCTAGCAACACAACCTAAAGACCATCAAGTTCCATGGGCTGACTTTTAAACTACATTTCAGACACATTATATTCCTGATGGTGTGAGGGAGGTGAAGATAGAGCAATTCCTCAAGTTATAGCAGGGAGATCAGAGTGTGATGGAATACTTGGGCAGATTCAATCAGTTATCTCAATATGCCTCTGAATATGTTAGTACAAATATCAAGAAAAAACATTGTTTTGTGCGAGGTCTCCACCCCAAACTTTAGGTTATGCTGGCTGGCCACATCAATGCTAGTTATAATGAGATTGTCAGTATTGCCATTTCTACTGACGACAAGAACCGTCAGCATAAGGAGGCAAAGAAGAGAAAGAATATATTTGTAGAATCCTCTAGTGACGGCGCTCAACGTCAGAGGATTATTTATCAACCTATCCATCATTCCTTCTATCATCCACCTCAGCAACAAGCCCAACAGTAGGTAATTGTCCGCCCTGTTGTATCTCTTACCTATCCAGATTAGTCGAGTACCCCGAGTGTTCGTCCCAAAAACCCACAAAGTTATCAATTGAATGTTCCAAAACATAGGAGAGTTATGAAGTTGGGTCGTGTCCACAATACTCAGTCTAAAGTAATTCCTGAAGGTGAACCTATGGTGATGGGTCAATTTTTTATTGCCAAACAACCGGCAGTTATACTGTTTGATTTTGGTGCATCACATACCTTCATCCATAGAGCTTTTGTTATGAAGTATTAGTTGCCCATTGAGGCTATGGAGGGAAGTTTCTATATAGTCTTTGGGAGGACAGATGTATACCAAGGAAGTAGTGGAGCATGTTCCTATAGAACTTGTTGGGCATATTTTTTCGACTGATTTGCTTGTTCTTAAAGATCAAGATATAGATGTGATCCTTGGCATGAATTGGTTTTGTTAGCATGGAGCTATCATAGATACCCTGAATAGGACTATATAGTTGAACTCACCTTATAGTAGTTCTGAGATGCTGATCCATCTACCTACTCCTAAGAGGGTAGTAGAAAGAGTGTATAGAACCACTATTAAGGAAGTGAAAGATATTCCTATAGCGAGGGAGTTCCCAGATGTGTTCCCAGATGATTTGCCTGGTCTACCTCTAGATAGAGATGTAGAGTTTGTGATTGAACTAAAACCTGGTACTGCCCCAGTGTCCAGAAGAGCTTATCGGATGCCTCCAAAAGAGTTGGCAGAACTTAAGATCTAGTTGCAAGAATTACTTGACAAGGGTTATGTCAGACCTATTTCACCACCTTGGGGATGTCCTGCTATATTTGTGAAAAAGAAAGATAAAACTTTGAGGCTATGTGTTGATTATCATCCACTGAATGAAGTGACTATTAAGAATAAGTACCCCCTTCGTCGCATTGATCTACTCTTTGATCAACTTGTGGGAGCTAAAGTGTTCTCGAAGATAGATCTCCGATCGGGCTATCATCAAATAAAAATTTATCCTGAAGATATTCCTAAGACTGCTTTCACTACTTGATACGGTCTTTATGAGTATCTGGTCATGTCCTTTGCCCTAACCAATGCTCTAACTCACTTTATGTATCTGATTAATTTGGTTTTCATGCCAGACCTCGACAAGTTTGTTATTGTCTTCATTAATGATATCTTGATATACTCCAAAAATAAAGAAGAACATGCGGAACATTTATGCATTGTTCTAAGTCGTCTGAGAGAACACTAGCTATATGCCAAGTTTAGCAAATGTGAATTCGAGCTTGATAAAGTGTCATTTCTTGGGCATGTTTTGTCCGCCAAGGGTGTTGCTGTAGACCCTGGCAAAGTGAGAGATATCCTGAATTGGAAGCCACCTATCTCTATTCACCAAGTTCATAGTTTTCTAGGAATGATAGGATACTACCATCGTTTCATTCCAAATTTCTCCAAAGTATCCAAGCCCATTACTGAGTTGCTAAAAAACCAAACCAAGTTTGTCTGGTCATTTGAATGTAATGAAGCTTTTGAGACTTTGAAAAGGCTTCTGACCACCGCTCCTATTCTAGCTTAGCCAGATATTGAAAAGCCATTTGATGTGTACTACGATGCTTCTAGAATTAGTATTGGGTGTGTACTGATGCAGTAAGGTAGAGTTATTGCTTATGCTTCTAGACAACTCAAACGTCATAAAGAGCACTATCCTACTCATGATTTAGAGTTAGCTGTTGTTGTTCATGCACTTAAGATCTGGCATCATTATCTATTGGGTAGTAGTTGTCACATTTACATTGATCACAAGAGCTTGAAATATATCTTTACCCAATCTGAGTTGAATATGCGTCAAAGAAGATGGTTAGAACTAATCAAAGTTTATGATTTAGAAGTTCATTATCATCTAGGAAAAGCAAATGTTGTTGTAGATGCACTCAGTCAAAAGTCTCATTGCAACTGTCTTATAGCAAGGCCATGGGATAATACTTTGTGTCAAGACATGGAAAAGCTGAATCTAGAGATTGTGTCACAGGGGACCTTGGTTAATATTACTGTTGAATGCACTATTTAGAGTCAAATTGTTGTAGCTCAGAAAAAACAAAGGGATAGCTTATATCAAAGAAAGAGTTGTGACTAGAAAGGCTCCATGTTTTTGGATTGATGATGAGGGAGTTCTTTGGTTCAAGAATTGTCTAGTAGTACCAAAAGTTCCTGAGTTACGTCCGCAAATTCTCGATGAAGCTCACTTGTCTAGGTTCTCTATTCATCCAGGAAGTAATAAGTTGTATCATGATTTGAAACAGAGGTTCTGGTGGACCAAAATGAAGATGGAGATTGCTCAGTATGTAGCCAAATGCGATACTTGTCAGCGAGTGAAAGTTGTTCATCTGAAATCTATTGGACAACTGCATCCTTTGTCGGTTCCATCCTAGAAGTGGGATGATATCAACATCGACTTAATTATCAGTTTGCCTTAGACATCCAAGGGTTTTGATTCTATTTGGGTTATTGTCGATCGTCTGACTAAGATAGCACATTTCTTACCGGTCAAGGACTATTATCTAGTGAAAACATAAGTCGAACTATATATCAGTATAATTCTAAGTCTTCATGGGGTACCAAAAACTATTGTTTCTGATAGAGGTACACAGTTTGTCTCCAAATTCTAGGAATAGTTGCATAAATCCCTCGGTACCAGGCTTATCCATAGTTCCGCTTATAACCCTCAGACTGAAGGACATACTGAAAGAGTCAACCAAATTGTGGAGGATATGTTGAGATCATGTGTCCTCACTTATTCGGCTAAGTGGGATGAGTGTTTACCTTTAGCATAATTCTCCTACAATAACAGTTACCAAGAAAGCATTATGATGGTACCTTTTGAGGCTCTTTATGGCTGAAGGTGTAGAACTCCATTGAATTGGTCTAAACCCAAAGAAAGATGGTTCTTTGGGTTAGACATGGTGAAAGAGGTTGTCGACAGAATATCGTCGGCAGTCCTCCGAGGGATATCCCACAAAGATAGATGGATCGGTAGTGGTGCGTGTAATCAAGAACAAGAAGGAAATAGAGACACAAGAGTTAGATAGGTTTGGGTTGTCAGCATGATGTAATACCCTACTCCTATGGTCTGTTGGTTTGTATTGGCTATCATATAATATTGCGTGTCTTTTGAGGGGTCCCCTACCCGTCTTATATAGCTGTGGGTAGGGTTACAAGTCAGTTAGATCTAGGAGATAACCGATAAGTAATAACCGATTATAGGAATCATGAGATCGAACATATCCTAACAGATCTCATAGCATCTTCAAAATATCACCCCTGATATCTTGCGGTACACGCCAAGCAGTACCGTGTACCATAAGCCTTTGTCTTGTGGGCTAGACCACCCCTGGAGGCATAGCCCACGTAGTCTACCATGGGTATCTAGGGTCATACCCCCCACAGCTAGTCCCTGAGCACCTTGTATCTGCTGTGCAACACTGTCTTGAGCTTATCTGAGCAGGTGTGAACAAAACTGAGTAGTCAAACTCATAGTTCGACCACCCTAATGAGTCGTCGAGTAGAGTATCCTAAGTAAGGCTTGCCAGAAGGATGTAAGGAGCTCAAGTTCAAAATAAAAAAATTCCTCATTGTGAACCAAGTGTGCCCACTTAGAGTCCGACCATGAGAAAGGGAGATAATCATCTTCAACTTCAAGAGGCATGGAGTCATCTAGATTAAAGAAAACACACTCACCGCAAGGTGAAGTGTGCCCACTTAGTCCCTGTGCCTGACAATTGGTGACATAGTCATGTGGTGCTAGGGTCTAGAAAGTAGAAGAAAGGTAGAAGACTAGCCGAGCAGGCAACCAGTCCATGGGCTGTGCCCTAAAATGAAAAGCGCACATTCACCGCAAGGTGAAGTGTGCCCACTTAGTCCCTAAGCCGAACAGTAGGTGACATGGTCACGTGGTGCTAGGGTCAGAAACAACAGTAACCAAAAAAGTCCCCAGCATGGTGAGAGACCAAATCATAATGATGACGTAGTCCCCGAGCCATAAGTAATCTCGGATAAATCAAGAAGTTCTGATTAATCAAATCATGGAGAAAAAGCTGGAGTAATGACTGTAAAGTAGAAATTATTGAGCCTTGATGGTATTGCGGAGAAGTCGGGGAATATTTGGTGTGTAGTACCAAGTTGCGTCGAAAAATGGGCGATATGGGCTGCAGTTGCGTGGAAGCCTAGATAACGGCCCAGCACGCCGCTTTGGAGAATTTAGAAGGGCGGAAATCAGCATGGTGCGATTTCCCAAAAAAACTTGAATGCGAAAAGTGGGTAGGGTACCTTTATAACTGTGTCGCCGCACTCCGTGCTCCCACCTTTGCCACTTTGCCACTTCATCTTCCTCCTTTGCCTCGAGCTCCCCGATTCACATTCACACACACCCCGCCGCTAGGGCTAAAGGGCTTGTGAAGAAAGGCTAGTTCCAAACCAGATCTGAGGGATGCCGCCGAAGAAGGGAGGTGGTAATGTGAAGAAGGAGGCCACCGGGGTGAGCCGTGACAAGGAATGGGTGCCATCACTCATGGGGGAGATAGAGCTCAATGAGATGGTGGAGGCGGACATTCTTCCTAACCATGTCACCATCGGATGGCGTCCGGCCGACGGTGAGCCCTATCCGATGCCACACACTAACGAACTCATTGTCTTCAAAGATTATTTATGGCGTGGATTAGGACTTTCGGTACATCCTTTCTTGTTGGATTTGTTAGAGTTTTGGTGAGTGAGCTTGTGCAATCTTCATCTGAACACTATTTTGCACATTTTGGTGTTTATCCACTTCTACGAGGTTTATCTTGGCATTCTTCCCCATTTTAATCTCTTCCGACACTTGTTCTGGCTGAAGAAGAAAGGAGGGGGCAGTTCCAAAGTGGTCAGCGGTGTGTATCCATAGCTCCACGATGGAATGGTGGGTGAATACATCATTGTGCCGCTGAATACCTTGCTAAAGGGGTGGAATGCTAGGTAGTTTTATATGAAGCAAAGTCATCCTACCATCTGATGCAATGTCGACCAGATTCCAGAGAATCAAAGGAGCTAGTCAGAGAAACCGACCGGTGCCGATATGGAGCAGGTGAAGGGGCTCCTCAAGCTAACAAGGGGCATGAAGATGAACGGAGTGGTGGTGGTGGTGAACTTCATAGTACGCCGTGTCTAGCCCTGCAAGGAGAGGGCTCATCCAAGCTTTGACTTCAAGGGAGATACTGACAGCACCCGGGAGAGGTCAGAGAGGCTGACGAAGGAGGCTGTGCTACACTAGGCCGCTAAACTATTCACTCAAAATGTGCTGTACAGCATGCTAGGGCAGCCAAAAACCTTTAACTGCATGAACCCACCTCCTTAGGTAAAAATCTCAATAGTTGTTCCTAGTGCTTTTTGTCCTGTGTCGGCGGTGAGCAGTGGACTGATTCGCTTATGGAAAGATCCATTTGTAGGAATGGGCGGCGTACTTCTTAGGCATGCTGAGGAGTGATTGGCCAAAGGCAGTGCATGCCATGCCAACCACTCAGCCAGAGGAAGGTACCATTAGCTCCTTGTCCAAATCCATAGGCAAAGGTGCTAGTTAGAAGGAGAATCCACCCCTAGGTATTGGAGAAAGTTCGGGAGAAAAGGGTTGCAAAAGATGAGCCAGCCCAAAAGAAGAGAAGAATAGCAGATGTAGCTCCCCACAAGCTGGGCGACATCTCACTTGGTGGCGATCAGACCGCTCAAATGCAGAGCACAGCGATATCCGAGTGGTCAAACGATAAGGAGGCTTCAGTAGCTCCCCCTCCAAGCACTAAAGCGTCATCGCGCAACACGCGCGTGAAGGTGCAATCGAAGGGAGGGGAAGGAGTCCCTGAGTAGCAGGCAGAGGAGACACCGATGGCGGGGGCCACAAGACCTCTAGCCTAGGACACGTAGGTTGACCCTAGAGCAGTGCCTAGGTGCTTAAGGAGGCAACGCCGGTTCAAAACCATTTATCAGAAAGATGATGTGTAAGTATCTTTGCCTTGGGATCGGTAGCTATCCGTTTTTTACAGTTGCGGTGATCGATGAGCTAATCTGATGTAGAACGGGGCATGCAGAGGATCTGAATCCTTCAGGCTAGACTAGCGAGCAGCCAGGGGCTGGTCCTAGCGTAGAGACATTGCGGGCAGACTCCATCCTAGAGCCCCCGGTTGCTTGTCGGCCTGCAGAGGAGTCAACCACCACTGCTGATGGAGTTAGGGGCGGAGAGCGGTTGGCAACAACGATGGACGACTCGACAGAGACGCCTAGAGCAACAACGAGAGCCACCAAATCTTCAGAGGTGGGAGCGGGAGCTGTCAATGTCGTGCCAG
Organism: Miscanthus floridulus; assembly: GCF_019320115.1. NCBI lineage: Eukaryota > Viridiplantae > Streptophyta > Magnoliopsida > Poales > Poaceae > Miscanthus > Miscanthus floridulus. Next base: position 220,469,579 of record NC_089587.1, on the reverse strand, counting down.
AGTGTAGGGCATAGAGGAGCAAGCATCACACCTAGAGATGCTGTGGGGTGTGGTCAGTCGCTCTGTGCGGCCACCAAGCCCCTAGGGAGCGCCACCGGCTGTGGAGGAAGAGGATGAGGTCGAGGAGATTGAGCATGAAGGATCATGATCTCAAACCATCTGCATCTTACACAAGTGAGGTGATGAAGTTGTGGTTGTGGAAGAGGAGGACACCACCAGGGATGTGAAGTGGTTACGGTCCACCCTTTCCATAGCTATGAAGCAAATGGAGGTTAGTATTGCATCAATAGTGTCCGTCTTTGGTGTTGGAGACTGTGGTCCTTTATAATCTTGGTGCTTTGTAGGGCATAGCGTGAACTTCCATACAATGGTAGGAGTTGATGAAAAGGATAGAGTCCCTCGCCAAGGAGAATGAGAAGCTAAAGGAGGCGGTGAAGCTAATGGAGAAGAACATCTAGAGGGCCTAGCACAAAAGGGATCTTGCTGAATCAAATATGAAGGACCTAGAGTACCAAAAGGGCATCTTGTCCGAGCAGTGGAAGACCATCTCCGAGCAGCTGGAGCACACCTCCGAGTAGCTGAACAGCGTCTCCGAGCAGCTGGGGCCGAGGGCACACCTCCAAGTAGCTAAAAGGCATCTTCGAGCAGAAGAAAGGTACTGCAGATCGGTGAATTTGCTCTACATTGCTGAACAGTCTTGATGTTGCTATCAACCATTATGTTTGTAGAGCAAGATACGGAGCTTGACCGATTGCGAGAAGTCATCAGTCAGCTCCAAGAGGAGAAGGAGAAGGTGTCTGGGCAAGCGAAGAAACTAGCCGAGGATCTGGAAGGTTAGTAGTTCATGGTTAGAATTTTTGCTGAAATGATTTCATCATTTGACAGATCCTTTTAGTGTTTGCAGAATACCGTCGAAGGACCAAGGCATAGTTCAATGTGTTGGAGATGGAGGCAAGAACCCAAAGGGGAAAACTAGACGCCATGGTGGCCGGAGTCAGGCTAGTGCTCGACTGTATTGTCCTGGAGGTAGCTCCTCGACCCAATGACAGGCCGCCCCATCTGGACGCCATCATTGATAGGTGCAAGGCGGTGTGGGAGAACTTCAAAGGCTTCAACCAAGATGTCGCTGTGTCTGTCATGATGCATGCCCTAGCGGTGGTCTAGTCTCAATACCCTGCCATTAATCTTTGAGCGATAGGGGTTGGATTCACTAGAGGGATGGGTGCGATGAAGCAGGAGCAGCTGAAAGATGAGGTGGAGGATGCGGCGAAGAAGCTGGCCGATGATGTTGATCTGTTTGGCGAAGTAGATGATGACGACCAAGCCTAATAGCCTAAGTGGAGAGGAACCTATGTGGAACATCTGTAATGGGGAGTTAGATGCACGAGGGCCTAAGCAAACATTTATGTATTTGTATAAATATTATAAGTAGACGTCGTATGCGTGTTTATGCGGCTTGCTAGCACTTTCGGTGAAAAAGAGACGTGTTGTTAACCCTAACGCATTTATACGTGGTATAAGTAGCGTCTGAGCAGTTAGTTTGTTACTGGACTCTTGGCCTTGTCTAGCCCGTATCCCATAACATCGAGCGCTAGAGCACGTGCACAAGTAGGGGGAACAGACGTGACTAAGGAACCACAGTCGACCACCCATAACGCAGAGCGCTGAAGCCCATAGCACATGTAGGGAGAGATCAGAGACATGGTTTTCTCCAAAGAACACAGAGCAGAATGTGTGCTGCTCGATGGTTGGTGGAATATCTTAAAGATATTTCAGTATGGAGAAACAGGGCAGAACATTTATGGAGATCACGTATAATTGTTAGAGTTTGTTAAGGATTAGCTTGGAGTTGGTAATTGTATATGGAGATTAAACTGGAGTGGAGAAATAATGGAGACAAATTATGGCGATGAAAACTTTATTCATTATGGAGTGAAGAGTACATATCTAGAGCGTTTCAAGGATAGAAACATATAAGGTGCTCGATGTTCCATAAATTAGGGATGTTGATTCCCTCCATGTCATATAGCCGGTAAGACCCTGGTTGGGTAACCTCTATGACCACGTAAGGCCCTTCCCATGGAGAGGAGAGCTTGCGCATCCCTTTGGTTTTCTGCTTTCTATGGAGAAAGAGGTCATCGACCGCAAATGAACGACTTTTAATATTGCAATTATAGTATCTTCGTAGGCCTTCTTGGTATTTGGCTATGCGGATGCAAGTGATCAGGCATTCTTCTTTGGCTCTATCGATTTCCTCTGTCCGAACAGCTGCGACTTGCTCTTCATTATAATACTCTACTCTAGGTGCTCGGAAGGCAATGTCCACGGGAAGTACGGCCTCTGAGCCATAGACCAAAAAATATGGAGATATACTGGTGTTGCGACTAGCTTGAGTGCGTAGTCCCCAGACCATAGCTGGGAGCTCTTTGAGCCATCTATCCGGATGCTTTTCCTCTTTTTGGTATAGTCTCTTTTTGAGGGCATCGAGGATCATGCCGTTCACCCGTTCAACCTGGCCATTGGCTCTAGGATGGGCAACAGAGACATATTTGATGGAGATGCATTGGTCTTCGTAGAAGTCCCAAAAATGGTGGCCAGTGAATATAGTTCCAAGGTCAGTGATAATGCTATTTGGGAGACCAAATCTATGGATGATATCTTCGAAGAGCTCGACTGCCTTCTTTGTAGTAGCCAAAATAAGCAGCTTGTCAATGGCAATGTATACGTACCAAAAACTGCCTGGTGCGAGCTTGAAAGGCCAGATCATGTCCAGTCCCCAGCATGCAAAAGGCTAAGAAGCTGGGATGGTCTGCAATTCCTGCGCCGGCATGTGTATTTGCTTGGTGAAAAACTGACATCCTTCACAACATCAAACAAGGTCTTCTGTGTCGGAGATGGCCGTGGGCCAGTAAAAACTAGCTCAGAAAGCTTTGCTGACTAGGTTTCTAGAGGTTGTATGGTTGCCACAGGAGCCAGAGTGAATCTCAAGAAGTAATTTCACTCCCTCTTCTTGGGTGATGCATTTCTGCAGTATCCCTTCCTTAGCGCTTTTCCTCATCAACTTCCCATCCATGAACACATAATGCTTGCTGCGATGGATGAGGCATTCAGTTTCAGTCTTATTGACGGGTACATCGGCGCTGGTGAGGTATTTGATGAACTGTTCCCTCCAATCTACAGCTAGCGAAGGTACTACAAGTACTAGCTGCTCGGCGGGGGGAATTTCTTGAACTTTCTTCTCTTCCTTAATAGATGGCGTAAAGAGGTCTTGAACGAAGACCCTAGGTGGAACCGCGGCATGAGAAGAGCCTATCTTAGATAGGTGGCTAGTGAGCTGATTTTGGTCTCGTACCACGTGGTGGTACTCGATACCGTAAAACTTTCCTTTGAGTTTGCTGATCTCAGTGCAGTATGCATCCATATTCTCACTAGAATAGGACCAATCTTTGTTGACTTGGTTGATGACCAACGTGGAGTCTCCTTATACCATGAGGTGTTTTACGCCAAGCTTGACGGCTATACGAAGTCTGTGGAGACATGCTTCATATTCCGTGGCGTTGTTGGAGGCTAGAAAATGAATTCGAAGGAAGTAACAGAGCTTGTCCTTAGTTGGAGTAATGAATAAGATGCCAGTACTAGCATCGTTGATGTTGAGGGCACCATCAAAATACATCACCTAGTGCTTGGGGCAAGCAGCAAGGATGGGCTCTTGGATCTCGGTCCACTCAGTGACAAAGTCAGCCAACGCCTGGGACTTAATGGTAGGCATGCTTCTAAATTCTATGGAATAAGTGTCGAGCTCGACTGCCCACTTGATGATGCAGCCATTGGCCTCTTTGTTATGGAGAATGTCCCTTAGAGGGAACTCGGTGACCATGGCGATCTTGTAGTACTCAAAGTAATGGCGGAGCTTGCGTGACATGACTAGAATGGCATATAACAGCTTCTAAACCTAAGGGTAATGAGTTTTGGACTCATTACAAACCTCACTAATGAAGTAGACTGGACATTGCACCATATAGGCGTGTCCGGCCTCCTCGCGCTCAACGATGATAGCTGTGCTAACGACACAAGAGGTAGCGCTGATGTAGATCAATAGGGTTTTGTCTGGTTAAGGCGCCATCATGATCGGAGGCTTTGTTAAAAACAATTTAAGCTGCTCAAAGGCCGTATTAGCCTCCTCGAACCCATAGAAGCGCTAGGAGGCCTTGAGTAGTTTGAAGAATGGTAGTCCCTTTTCACCGAGGCGTGATATAAAGCGGCTGAGAGCAGCCATGCACCCTGTGAGCTTCTGTATATCCCTTATGGAGGTTGGCCGTTTCATATTGGTAATGGCGGAGACCTTATCGGGGTTGGGTTCGATGCTGTGGCAGAACCGCCTAATCTAATGCCTCACATGAGTGCTTGTCTTCCATTAGACACTAAGCACTTGAGGGAGAACACTAAGTTACTCGGTTCCATCGGGCACACCCCAGGGGAGAACCCGAAAATCCACATTTTTGCCATCAGGATCACAAATGAGAGAATAAAGCTTACATCATTCTGAACCATTTCTTACATTACTTTTAATACAACATCAGAGTATAACATTTATTAATATAACAGCGGAATGAATTCATATTATCAGAGTTATGAACAATTTAATTGAACAACGAAATATAAACATGTGATCAGAATTACAGCGGAAATGAATATCTAATCATGACATGATGAAGTATTGGTAAATAAACTACGACAATAGATTATGACACTTTCATTTATAAAAGCATTTGGTGAGAGTTATAAATAACAGCTATGATCGCAGCGTAAAGGAATCCTCGCTGAGCCCACCAGGAGGTATCCACACACAAGAGTCAGCTCTAGCATCCACCTGTCACCTGCAATAGGGGGAATAAAACCCTGAGTACTCAATTGTACTTAGTAAGACTTACCCGATAGGAGGAAAGAAAAGACTCTAAGGATATGCAAGGCTATCTAGCTTGTGGGTTCATTGCATTTGCAGGAAGCATTACTAAGCGTGCGTCCTTATATTCGATTTCTATTAAAAGTCGTATTGGTTCATTAACTAACCACTCTATGTAAGCACATGTGCTACTTTCAAGCAGGTGATAAGCAATCAGATTTCCCTTTTTCATCTTCCACCTTTCATCTTTCAGTTCTTACTACAATGCTAAACCATAGACAAGCCGTACCAGATCGCCCGATGATTTGCGAATCAATGCCCTCAGCTGGGTACCCCGAAAACACATGCCCCGCTTGTACCCTAGGCACAAGCAGGACCAACCCATCACTCTCCTGTCTTGGGTGTCCAGGTCCCCGTCCAAACTGGGACTCCAAGCCCCCGCCCCTGAGTCCCAGACTCAGTGTGGTGCAAGGACCTCCTCCACCAAAATAAAACCCTAACAGTCGGTCCGGAAAGAGCCAGATCTGCGACAAGAGAGCAACAAGTCTTCCAAGCACCCATACGCAAGTATGTGCTCGGGATAATAAGTCTGTGACCTGCCTAGAGTCTTATGCAACGAACGGTCCTTAACCGACCAGACAGGGAAAAATAGTGTAACCAAGCCATGCCCCATGTCCACGGCGACATAACCTCTTACACCCACCAATACCCAAACCATATCCCTGCCCGGTCACCATTTTCCTTTCCACCATTTTTATATTTTCCAAGTGATAGTAATCCAATAATATATTTCCTATCTCTCGCGAGTGACAGGTAATCACTCGACTTCTACCGAAGTCCTGTAGCATAGCAATCTACACGATCCTATCATACTAGTAAGACTCATAGGATAAAGATATATATGCAAGTGGGTTTCCATCAACTCCTTAAAACTTAATGCACAAATATAATTTAAACTGCAAAAAGTAGGGGTTATGCACCGGGGCTTGCCTAGGTAAGATATATATTAAAAGTTAGTATCAGCATCCTCAGATCATCCACCATCAACTGAATAGAAAGCCCATTGCAGCATCTCCTAGAGAGAATACCATTACATCATCTTCGAATTCCCAATCATCCTTCGCTCCATCCGTTGATCCATCATCGTACCTATATGATATGCATGCGATGCAATGCAAAGATGTAATTAATCAACAGCAATTGTGGCTCGCAAAATACGACGTACGCCACTTGAGTTAACGGCTAGTTCTAACGATGACCGTACTTAGGCTACATATACACGTTGTCGGATAAGACGTTATTTCCCAACAATTATTTTAGTTATATAAACCCAAGTTGTTTCTTTATTTTATTCCATCGATTAATCCTTATTCGAAATAAAGCATCATTAGCTACCTAGCAAACTAATTATTTCAGAGCTACAAAATTTACAGTGAGTACCTAATATTGCTAGGACCCGACTGTAAAGATTTAAGATCCAATAATATTACCAATTTATCACGGGAATTCCTACAAGTTTATATTTTACAATATTAAGTATCTTAGATTAATTATATAGCTCCTAAGAATATCATCAAACTATGTGAACAAAATACACTATTGGGTGGATCATGATTTTAGGAACTCAACCAAACTAGTTTGGCATTTTTACGATTTTTCTACGATTTACTATGAATTTTATAAGTTTACTTCAGCTTTAATTAGAAAACCCTTAAACTTGAAAAGGGGCCGGCAGCCACTACTGGCCCAGCCGCATGGGAGCATGATGGCCCAGGCGGCGAGCGGCCCAGGCGGGGGAACCAGCGGGCGTGAGCGGCCCAGCAGAGCGCAGCAACGGCGCAAGTGGCCCAGCGGACACGTGGCCAGCCCACGCACGGGAGCCGGCCTAGGCGCGGGCGCATGGCCCAGCAAGGCGCGCGTTACCCAGCGTCGCGGTCCAGGCGCGCAGTCACGGTAGGCCGGCCCAGCGAGCCAGCCCAACATGGCTTGGGGCATGGTGGCAATGACATATTTGTGAAATGACCCCTACGCTTTTCTCTAATCAATCCTAGGTCCAGCGTACTGTTAATGAGTCATGTATTTTTGTAGTAAAGACACCGTATAACGTTTCTTCTTGGATTTATACCCTTCCTCACCTTGCTTCCCAGGAGTAGAGTGCACGGAGTGGAGGGGCTGAGGAGCACCGGCCGGCGGTGGAGTTGCTGCGGTCGCGACGGATGGTGAGGGCGGCTCCACGGCATCGGCGCACATGGTGCTGGGACAGATGATGGCAAAACACGAGCGCGCGGGGCTCGGGCACTTGGAAGTGGCTGCTGTCTAGAGCAAGCCATGGGACTTGTGTGAGCTTGCACTGGGGAGAGGCATGGCTATGGGCACGGCCATGGCATGCTGCGGCAGCGGGCGAGCCACATCTGGCCGGGCACTTAGTGTTGGCGAGGAGAATGAGCTGGGCATGGGTCATGCGACAGAGGGTGTGCTTGGACAGTGGCCATGGCTGTTGCCCAAGCGAGTAGCAGAGTGAGGAAGGGGCAGAGCAGCTGAGAGAACAGAGAGTGAGCAAGGAACGTTAGACGGCTCTGCTTGAGGCTCCACGTGCGACAGCCATGCCTACTACTCTTCTCGAGTTAGACCAATCACGGGCGGACCAGATCCGGGCGACCATGGCTGGAGCGTGTGCGAGCAATGCGAGAGCAAAATGAGGAGGGGCGCCGAAGCTTCACAGGTCCACGCACGAGATGAGGAGCGAGGAGCCAAAGGAGGCTCGGGCATGGTGCTGCGGGGAGCAGACCAGCGTAGGCCGGGGCTTGCTTGTGGGGAAGGCGTGGGCTAGCATGGAGCTCAAGCGCGTGCATGCTAGAACCGAGGAGGGATGGAGCTACGGCCTTGAGCAAGGGGAAGAGCGGGGAAGGAAGAAGAGGGGCACGGGACACCGATGACTCTGGTGCGGACGACATGGGAGCTCACAAAGGAGAGCCAGGCAGAGTTCCAGAGCGAGGTGGTGCCATGGGAGGGAAAAGTAGAAACTGGTCCATGGCTCCAGCACGGACCGGGGTGCAGAGCGCGGACACCGAGGTGGAGGAGGCGGCTACGGTGAAACGGCTCGGCAGCGGCACTACGGAGCACGGACGAAGTAGCTAGGCCACAACGGCTGAAGGAAGGAGCAGGGACGGTGTCCGGTAGTGGCGTTCTAGGGCTGGTCATTTCCTCCTCGGCATCGTAGAGAAGAAAAAGGGAGGGGAAGGCAGGACTGACGTGGATTGATCAGCGATGTGACTGCTACCGTCTAGAGCAGGGAAACGGATGGAGGTGATGAAGACAACGCTAGAGCAGGGAATCAGGCCAGCCGTGGGGGAAAAGGAGGGACGACGCTGCAGCAGTTGACCTCGGCATAGAGACAGACAGAGCAGAGAAGGATGGGGAGGATTTGGCCCTCACCCAAAGAGGAACACATGACACTATAGAGGTACAACATGTAGACAGGGACAAGCCAAGGCAGGCATGATGAGATCGTAGCATTGCGATGAAGACAATAACACGATGAGACAACGGAGGTAGACAACGGTACTGCTCCATCGATGATATCCAGCGAGCCCATGTACGCGGCGACAGATCCGACAACACGATGCGACATTAATAATTTGGGATGATGGATTACTTCAGAGCAGGAAAAATAGACCACTGTATTTAAGCGTCAAGCGGTCAGGACAGTTGCTTTCGTGGTTACATTACTAATTTATCCTAGGGACTAAAACGAGTTTATACGTGAACATAAATATGTCACTAGGCCAAAGCTTTTCAACCACACATACTTATCCAAATAAACACGGGAGTGTATATATATAAATATATATATCTTTTTATTTATTAATGGATTTTATTTTATTTACAAAAGTTGCTTCTTATGCTTAATCTAATATAACAAATTGTTTGCTAGAATCATCGTCGGACCTTCATAAATATTCATACACATGGCATAGTTTAACTTGAGCGCTTAATTCGAGTCCGCGAAACTAAGTCACACAAGATTCGCTTATCGCTTCACGTATGTGTTAAATCAAATTTTTTGAAAAACTCGTTTTGAAATTTTTACTTAGGCCTAAATCACGGTGCTAAAAGCGATCGTAACACCGGGGTGTTACAGATGCCGTGGGCACTGACGATGTAGCCCAGGAGTATGTCAGATGGAACTCCAAATATGCACTTTGAAGGGTTCAACTTCCATCTATATTTTTTTAGGATGGTGAACATTTCTTCGTGGTCGGCTATGAGACTGTCGGTGGTTTTGGACTTGACAACCACATCGTCGATGTAAGCTTCAACGTTGCAGCCTATCTGTTGGTCAAGGCACATCTGGATGGCCCTTTGGTAGGTCGCCCTAGCATTTTTGAGTCCGAAGGACATGGTGGTATAACAATACGCACTGAAAGGCGTGATGAATGAAGTTTTGATCTGGTCATCCTCATTGAGGGATATCTGGTGATAGCTAGAGTAACAGTTAAGGAAGGAGAGGAGTTCATAGCCGGTGGTAGAATCTACAACCTCGTCTATCCGAGGTAGACCGAAGGGGTCTTTAGGGTAGTATTTGTTGAGATTGATATAATCAACGCACATTCTCCATTCTTTATTCTTTTTTTTGAACAAGAACTGGATTTGCTAGCCACTCAGGATGATACACTTCTTTAATAAATCTAGCTGCTAGGAGCCATTTTATTTCTACCCTAATAGCCTTCTTCTTGTCTGGCATGAATCAACGAAGTTTCTGCTTGATTGGCTTGTTGGTTGGCGAGACGTTCATGGAGTGCTCGATCTTCTCCCATGGTACGCTCGGCATGTCTACCGGTTTCCAAGCAAACATGTTGGTGTTGACATGTAGGAAGGAGACAAGCATGCTTTCCTATTTGGGGTCGAGATGAGCCCCAATCTTGATGGTCTTGGTGGGGTCATCGAGGCCGAGGTCGACCTCCTTCATTTCCTTAGACTTGGCGGAGGCATGAGGAGGCTCCAGCGCTAGGATCTCCAGGTCATCGATGGGCACCGTCTTGGCATCATAGACCATGTTGGCCATCTGGATGGAGAGGTCGGTGGCTTCAGTGAGGGAGAGACTCTCTGTTTTGTAGGCATAGGTGATGGAGAGGTTGGCCCGTAGACCAGAACTCCTATAGGCGAAGGCATATTTTAATACCAGATAGGCATAGTGCGGTATGGCCATGAACTTGGCTAGAGCTGGCTAACCAAGTATGGCCTGGTAGGTGGTGTTGAAGTTGGTGGCATAGAAGTTGATGTGCTCGACACAGAAGTTGCTAGCCGTGGCAAATTTTACCAGGAGGGGTGATCTCTCCAAGTGATTTGGATGCCCTACCAGGTACCACACCCTAGAAGGAGGAGTTAGAGGGAGTGAGGTCTTCTATTCCAAGGCCTAGCTCCTTTAGGGCTCCAGCGAAGAGGAGGTTCAGGGCGCTTCCGCCATCGACGAGCACTTTCCTAAAGAGTACTTTCTTGATGGTTGCATCAAGAACGTGGGGGAAATGCCCTATGTACGGGATGTCCACCCACTGGTCAACCCTGCTAAAGGTGATGGGGACCTCAAACCAGGGGCGATAGTTGGGGTTAGCGATAGCGTCTTGTGTGTCGATGGTGAGCAACCGGCGGGTGGTGAGTTTTTGATCTCTTCTGCTCTTGGAGGTGGCGAGGCCCCCGAAGATAGTGGCGACCACTTTGTCATGATCCTAGAAGGCATTATTGTTGTCCCCAGGTGGTCGGCGACCTCGGGCTTCGTTGTTGTTGTCATCATCCTTCTTTTTGGTCTAGAACTCCTTAGCTAGGCCAAGGCACTCCTTCATCTTATGCTTGCTGTTCTTGTGGAGGGGGCATGGTCCTTCGAGGATCTTCTTGTACTGCTCGTTGTAGTTACGCTTGGCGTGAGGTTTGTTAATGGTGGCGACGATGTTGTCTGGTCAGCGACAGCGATACTAACTAGCTTTGGACCCTTCTGGCTGATCACGACCATTGTCATGATGGTGGCCATGGTCATTGTAGCGGTGGTCACTATGGCATCATTCGTTGAGGTGCTCATCGTTGTGGTGAGTTGGGCAGTGAGTGCCCACATCCTCATTGAAGCGAACTTCAGCCTCTTTAGTGTCGGTATACTGATCGGCAGGCGTGATCATCTCGCCAATCCCCTTTAGCGACTTATGATTGAATTTGGAGGCGAGGTCATGGTGATGGAGTCCTCAAACGAAGGTGGCGATGACTTCTGCTTCCATGATGTTGGGAATAGAATTCCTCATCTCGAAAAAATGTCTGATGTAGCTATGGAGGAGCTCAGACGGTTTCTGATAAGTATGATTCAGATCGTGCTTGGTGCCTGGTCGAGTACACGTAGCCATGTAGTTGTCGGTGAAAACTTTCTTCAACTACTCCCAAGATCCGATGGAATCCAGGACGAGGCTCATGAGCCAGTTCATTGTGGTTGGTGTAAGCATGATGGGAAGATAGTTCGCCATGACCCTGGTATCTCCCTAGCGGCACGCATGGTAGTGGCATAAGCTTGTAGCCACTATGTGGGGTTCATCCACCCCTCATAGGGCTCAACCCCGGTGATTTTGAAACCATGGGACCACTAGAGTGTTTAGAGTGCTCTCATGAATGCTTGGGGCCCTTCGAGATCATCACTGTCGGGATCTGTAGCATTGCTGGCATTAAGTGGCTAGAGGGTTGCATCTAGATTACCGAACTCTTGCTCGTATTCTTGACGCTGGCGTACTTCCTCTTCATGGTGAGAGAAACGACGCCTATTGATATGTCATTGCACATCCTGGAGGTTGTTGATGTGTGCTCAGACATCTTGATCGACTTCCTGGTCATGTTGGCGAGGGTAGTTGATGCAGTTCTCCCTAGCTCCCCCCTAGAGGGGTTGTCCATCATCGCGATGTTGATCGGTGAAATGGCTTCTGCCGAGGCGGCGATTGGATCTTAGCATGGTGGATCAGCGATTCGAGCTTGTCGAGTAGGAAGGTCCCTGATCCTAGTGGATCTCATTGACCTAGCAGTGCATAGCTTTGAGCATTGCTGTGACCTTGGCGGCCTCTAGCATTTGCTCAAGCTGAGCGAGCTCATTAGTGGCCATGGCCAAGTTGGCTCTTGGGGTCTTATAGATATCGTGGCCGTTGACATGGCTGAATTCGTTGTTGAGGTTGCAGCAGAGTGGGCGTGGCCTCCCTTATGAGTTGAGCTGTTCTCCGTTATGAGCAGCCTCAGCTAGCACAATGGTGGCTTCATTCACTCAGCGCTGTGCACGGTTGGTGTTCTATCAACACGAGCTACGCGGTCCTCATCGGTTTCTCCATCCCATGGAGGGCTATCGATGCTGACATTAAAAATCCTTCCTCCTCGAAAGGGTGGGAAAGGAGGTTGGATGGCGATGATTTTGACGATAGTCTCCGTAGAGCCCTGGGACTCAGAGTCTGGACTTTCCTCTAGTATGGTTTGGATGGATGCTTTGGGGCGTCGGCCGATTTGTAGCATATTGACAGTCGGCAAGAGCTGGTCGGTGAGAGGATAGATGTCTCCCACCTGGTCGATGAATTTGCCTGTTAGGGCATCCTGATGGATGGCGGTCGTAACCCCTAGAGTTTCCTAATCAGCCTTCGATGGATTAGAATTGAAGGGTGGTCAGCGCTGAACTAGAGTGGTCAGAGCTGATTCCATGATGGAGAGGCAGTCGGTGAGCTTCTGGCCAACCGGATCGATGGATGCGATCAAATCGTCGTTATCGATATGCTTCCTCAAGGAGCGGGGAAGCAGGCGGCGAGTTGTCGATGAAGACGACCTTGGAGGTGGTTCCAACATTGGATTAGCTATTGTAGGTGTTGGTGTGGTCGTCGTAGAGTTGATCTGCATCAGCTCAATGATCTCTCCATCTCTGTCAGCATTGATGACCTAGGAGATCGATTCAACCTTGAAGATCTGGTCAGGCTTTGGAGAGGACGAAGAGCCTGCAAAACATACCATCTTGTTCATCATGGAAACAGCACGCACACCCCTACCTAGCGCACCAACTGTCGATAGAATATCATCGGTAGTCCTCCAAGGGGTATCTCACGAAGATAGATTGATCGATAGTGGTGCGCGTAATCAAGAACAAGAAGGCAATAGATACACAAGATTTAGACAAGTTCGGGCCGTCAGCATGATGTAATACCCTACTCCTATGGTCTATTAGTTTATATTAGCTATCATATGATATTATGTGTCGTTTGAGGGGGTCCCCTACCCGCCTTATATAGTTGGGGGGTAGGGTTACAAGTCGGTTATATCTAGGAGATAATCGGTAAGTAATAACATATTACAGGAATCAAGGGATCGAACATATCCTAACAGATCTCGTAGCATCTTTAGGATATCGCCCCTGATGACTTGCGAATTGTGATACACGCCGAGCAGTACCATGCACCATAAGCCTTCATCTTATGGGCTGGACCACCCCTAGAGGCGTAGCCCATGTAGTCTATCGTGGGTATCCGGGGTTATACCCCCACAGAGGCTGAAGAAAAGGTTCGGGTTATTCAATCAAATATGAAAGCAGCACAGTCTCGCTAGAAAAGTTATGCTAATAAAAGATGCCAACCGTTAGCTTTCAAAGTGGGAGATTATGTTTATCTGAAAGTATCACTGATGAAAGTAGCACCACGTTACATTGGTCCTTTCCTAATTATAGAACGGTGTGGACCAGTAGCGTATCATCTTGAGTTACCAACACATTTATCAGTCATGCATAATGTGTTTCATGTGTCTCAGTTGAAAAAGTGTTTATGAGTGCCAGAGCAGGCCATTGAGATTGAAGGAGTTGAACTCAAACCAGATCTAACTTATGCAGAACATCCTGTTGGGATCTTGGATCAGAAAGACTGAGTCACCCGAAGGAGAACAATCAAGTTCTGTAAGGTTCAGTGGAACAAGCATACAGAAGAGGAAGCTACGTGGGAATTAGAGGATTATCTAAGAGAGAATCATCCATATTTCCTTGCATCTGCTTAGGTTACCAACTTCTCTACAGTTGTAATCTTCCTTTTAAAAAGTTGATGTAACCATGTAATATCCTTTGTTGTTTTATAGAAACCATGTTTGTAATAGGTGTTTGACATGTTTCCTTTTCCATTACTTAACCCTAGGCTTTAGGAGCTGTTTAATCTCGAGACAAGATTTCTGCAAGGGGGGAGGAGCTGTAACACCCCTAGTGTTAAGCATCACTAAAACATGATCATGTCATCATCATGCATAGTAATCACTCATAGTAGTCAATCAAGTTTGCATCCACTAAAAATGTTATTTGATTAGCAATGCAATGCATGTGTGTTGAAATGTGTTGAGACCCAAAAATTCTTTTAAGGTACTTTGTGACCTTCTATTTTGGAATTTCACTAAAGTACTTGAAATTATGCCCTAATAAACTTTGAGGTGTAATGTATGTGCTTCCCACTAGTGTCAAGTGTAGGGTATGGATTCAAGTCCCAACATTTAAAAATTTAGCTCCAAATTTGAAATCAGGATTAGAATCCAGCACTTATTATTGGCCAAGTCTTGGAATCAATAAGGAATTCAATTTTGGAGTATTTATTAAAATGAAATTCATAAATAAAATTGTTCAAACATTAGTATCATTTGTTAGCATAAAGTTTGTACTACAAGATGGAACTATTGATTGATAGGTTTCCTGGTTGATTAATCACTGGTTAAATCCCTAAGATAGTTAACCAAATCAATTTTCAAACCCTAACTGAATTTTCAAAGTTAAGTTTCAAAGTGCTCTGGTTCCTAACTTGGATCTCTCATTCTATTGGGAATCTGAGTTTGGTTCCTTAAGAAAAGTTAAACCCTGCACCAAGATGAACAAGTTTTATTAAGGAAGATCATCAAGTTTCTGTATGGAATCTGGAGAAAAAGAGAGAAGAAGAAGGAGATTCAGGTGGTACTGTTCATGATCGGTAGCCGGCATGCCTATCTGCTTCACTGGTGAGCCCCCACCCTCCAGCACCGCTCCGTGCGCAACCAGCACATAGCTGCTTGTGTGTCCAAACTCAAGCTCTAGATGCACCGAAATGCCACCGCGAAGTGAGTTCATGTCACCGCCATCATCCTCACCACCGACCGTGCAGCTCTGCCTCGCCTCCGTCTCAACCCGCAGGAGCACCGAAGTCGTGGTGAGCTCCTAAAGCTAACCTAGCTATCCGTTTAGGCTCTACCAGGCTCGTATGGCCAGAATGTCACCGTGCTGACATTCTCTACCGTGCCAAGCCACCACAGTCACGGTCATGAGAGTAGTTAGTCGCCCATGCTCAATTGACCCCTCAAGCATGTTTGCATGAGCGTGTTGAGTGCACTGGTGGCCTTTACGTCGCTGAGGTTCATGCCATTGGGCTGGTCCATCATGCTAGAGCACCGCTGAGCCACCATGGCTGGTGTCGAGCTCGTCTCATAACCCTAGCTATACGTTTTATGCCCTAGATCGATGTGTTGTCTTGCCCTGAGTATGTTGGTGTCCTTGCCATCGTTGATGACCTCACCGGAGGTGAGGAATCGTCGATCAACACTCGTCTCGGGGTTTGTTAATCCCTTGTTGTAGGAGGACTTTGTTGTGCACCCTCGAGTAGGGTGGAACCCCATTGAGTGTTGCATAGTGGTACCTGTCATGCTACCCTACTGCATAGTTGGCTAAAGCTTACAAGTTATGTAATAACTTAACGAACAATTTGTAAACTTATGGTTTGTAAGACTTTCGCCATTTACTCTGATGAAACATATTTATGTATTTGTACAAACTATTGTAATACTATAATGTCATCTATAATTTGGGGTTCCTCGAGGACACTCGATAGACTTCCCGAGTTGTCAGTCCCCCATGTGCAGCAGTCAAAAGTCTGTAAGACAATGATAGGCTCTAGGTTGGCTATGAGCTGGTCAGCCTATTTGAATTTGAACATGATGTTGTCTACGTAGGCCTCAATGGTTCGCCCAATGAGGTCCTCGAAACACTTGAGCATACAACGCTGATATGTAGCCCCCACATTTTTTAGACCGAACGACATTATGACATAGCAGAACGATCCAAACAGGGTGATAAAAGATGTCACGAACTAGTCGGACTCTTTCATCATGATTTGATGGTATTCGGAGTACACATCAAGGAAGCAAAGGGTTTCGCACCCTGAGGTTGAGTAGACTACTTGATCTATGTGCGGCAAAGAAAATAGATCCTTTGGACAAGCTTTGTTAAGACCCGTGTAATCAACACACATTCTCTATTTCTCACTCTTTTTTCTTACAAGAACGGGATTGGCTAACCACTCAGGGTGATACACTTCCTTGATGAATTCAGCTGCCAAAAGCTTCACAATCTCCTCATAGATGGCCCTGTGCTTCTCCTCGTCGAAGCGACATAGGCGGTGCCTCACTAGCTTGGAGCCTGACCTAATCTTCAAGGCATGCTCGGCGACTTCTCTCAGAATGCCTGGCAAGTCCGAGAATCTCCACGCAAAGATGTCTCTATTGGCACGGAGGAAGTCAATGAGCGTGCTTTCCTATTTGGAGGCAAGTGTGGTGTCGATGCACACCACTTTGCCCTTGGAGCTGCTAGGGTCTATGAGGACCTCCTTGGCACCCTCTATAGGCTCGAAAGACCCAGTCGACCGCTTGGGGTCAGGTGCTCTTTCAATGATCTCCTCCTTGATGTCCGTGAGCTCTTCGAAGGCGACAATCATCGCAGCATGTTCGTAGCACTCAACCTCGCACTCGTAGGTGCGCTGGATGGAGGTGCTGACGGTGATGACCCCATGTAGACCTGGCATATTCAACTTTAGATAGGTGTAGTTAGGGATGGCCATGAACTTCTCATAGCATGGACATCCTAGGATGGCATGGTAGGTCTTGTGAAACCCGACCACCTCGAAGGTAAGGGTATTCGTCCTATAATTGGTTAGATTCCTAAACGTGATGGGCAAATCGATCTGCCCGAGCAGCATGGCCTGCTTTCCAGGCATGATGCCATGGAAAGATGCCCCGGTTGGTCAGATGCACGATCGATCGATGCCCATGGCATCGAGCGTCTTAGCATACATGATGTTGAGGCCGTTGTCTCTATCCATCAGCACCTTGGTGAGCTGCTTTGTGTCAACGATTGGGTCAACCACGAGTGGGTATCTTCTCGGCTGTGGGACACTTTCCGGGTGGTCGATCTAATCAAAGGTGATGGCAGACTCCGACCATCAGAGGAAGAAAGGTGTGGCCGGCTCGGCCACATAGACCTCGCTGCACGCAAGCTTCTGGCTGCACTTGGAGTCATAGGCCGCCGACCCCTCGAAGATCATGAGGCAGCCATCTAGCGTCGAAAAGTAGTTGTCCTTCCCCTCGATGTTGTTTGCCATTGGCTTGGGCTCCTTCCTATGCTCACCCTTTTTGGAGCCACCAAACATGAACCGCTTCATGAGGGCATAGTCTTTGTATAGGTGCTTGATGGAGAAGGCATGGTTCAGACATGACCCTTCGAGCAGCTTCTCAAAGTGGTCTGGGGTACCCTCAATGGGCTTTCGACCCCCCTTGCGGTCGACAGCGGCCACGAGCAAGCACTCGCACCACTGCTTGTTCTTTTTCTTGTTGGGGCGGTTGGAGGTGCCTTCGCTAGCATCCTCGTCCTGCTTCGCCTTGCCCTTAGGATGGTTGAAAATTGCTCTAACCACCTCATCGCTCGAGGCATGGCTGGTGGTGATGTCGAGGAGCTCCATGGTGGTTCACAGGTTCCTAGGACACATATAGGTGCCCTAGAAGTCTCTGACAAAAATCTTCTTTAGGTTCGCCCAACTTTGAATTCGGTTGGGCGAAAGGTGGTCCAACCATGTTCACGCTGAATCAGCCAAGAACAATGGAAGGTTGCAGATAATAAAATTGTCACTATCCACTCAACCGGCTTGGCAAGCAAGCCAGTAATCCTCGAGCCACAGTCTAGGGTTTGTTTCCCCGGATTATTTTAGAATATTGGTCGGCGATCGGTACCGTGGTAGGAAGGCGGCATTGAGGATGTGTCGGCCGAAGGACTAAGGTCTGGGCTCGAGCTCCGGTCCTCGCCACTATCATAGTGTCCACCATGATGAGGGTGGTAGACACAACTGGCTTCCTCTCTCTTTTTGCTTCATCCATGCCTATGGGCATCTAGGGTGTTACGTGCGTCATGGTGGAGGCCGAGACGCTCATGCACCGAGGCCGCAGCATGCCCACCACCGTCGTGCAGTGCCTAGTGGACAGACGCATCCTTGACATGTCATCTCGAGGGTGCGTGCTAATGGTTGTCGAGCTCGCATCACTAAGACAGCAAGCTCTCCGCCTGCTGCACTACCGTGTGCTCGAGCATCATGCGGATCTTGTGATGGCCCCAACAATCCTCGGGTATCATGAGCTCTAGGAGCCCTCGGAGCAAGGCCACCATGGCAGCGATGTTTTGGCTTGCTCGGGCGAAGTGGGGAGGGCTCCATCGTCTTTAATGATCCTCTGGTTCACATCGCAGGCCATGGTGCGCGCACACCCATCGTCTCCATGATGCTCGAGCTCCCGCTCGAGCTCTGCGTGCTTCTACTTGAGTTAGAGTCGTGTATCCTCGAGCTCCTAGTGCCGTGCCCTTAGTTGTTCCACCCACAGCGAGGAAGGGCCTCTACATCTTCCTCGACCTCATCGTTGAGGTCATTTTGTGGGGTAGCCCCTCCCTCGTGGACGCTTTCGATGCATCCCTTGGGGGTACCTGCCATAAAACATTCTCACGAGGGGTGATGGCTCTCCCTGCTAGAGTTAGAGTCAGAGAGCGACTCTAAATCTCTCGTGAGAAGGTCGTGGAAACATTCCGCGATGTATCCGGTCATCCCCACAAACTCATCGTTCATAGGGGATGGGTGCATGTGCTACGCCACGAGATGGCCAACGGTCCCCGCAGCATTACGTAGACCGAACGGGAACGTTGCTAGGGCGTCCCGGGTGAGGTGTTCTAGGGAGAGCGGTTCCCCTCTGGCGAGTTGCATCATGGCATTGGTGATGTAGAAAGTAAGGCAGTGTAGCTCCTCTCAGGACGGTCGGGGTCCTAGGAAGGCATTGAGTTGGCACTTTAGCCTCCCGTAGTCAAAGCCAAGGAGTCGATCGCTTTCGAATGGTGTGCTCGGAAGACATAAGGATTATACTAGTTCGGCAGAACATCCCTATGTCCAGTCTGCTACTGCTTGTGTTACCGGCACTATCTATAGTAGGGGTTACAGATGGGCGAGATAGGGAGCAGATCCTAGGTCTCTGGTGGAATGATTGAAAAGTGCTGAGAGTCCATTTAGCTGCTCAGTCGTGTGCTCGTGCCTATGTCCTTGTGTTATGTTGTGTTGTGTTCCCCTTTTATAGAAGAAGGGAAAGATGCAGGTTACATCAGAAAAAGAGAAGAGAGAGAGAGAGAAAGAGGAAGAAAATCGAGGAGAAGAAGCCCTCTAGGACCGCTGCATCCTTCTTCTCCTTCATGCGAGTCCCATCGATGCTGTAGATGGTGACAGGGACAGCTCCACGTCAGGCTCCTGTTCACCACTAGTGCTATGCCTCAACATCATCAGTTGGTTGTGGTGCTCCATCCTGTTCTGGCAGACGGCATGGTGAACCGACATGCCTATCAGTGGTCGTACAGGGATTAGACAGCATAGCACCCATGCACCCGTCACTGTTGGTGATGCGAACCCCTGGGCGTGGCCTATCATGGCCATGGGTCACGTCAAGGCGTACCCGTACCCCTTCTAGTGTCAGAGGCTAGACCCAGGCCCATACGCTTGGACCCATAGTGGTTGGGATGGTACGGACCCGCCGAGCGAGGCGAAGCCCATGCCTGAGGGGTCAGGCGAGACGGCTCCCGTACCCTCAGGGTCAGGCGAGACTGGCTCCCGTACCCTCAAGGGTCGGGCGACATGGGGCCCAGTGCTCGAGGGGTCTGGCGAGGTAGAAAATCGTCCCTTCAGGGTTGGTCGAGACTGAAATACATCCTTGACTATCTAGGCGAGTTGTCATCCGTGGTATCCCTAATACTGATACCTGACAATACCGGTAGTGATGGGGTCACATCACTGCCAGTAACACAAAACCACCAATGATAATCAGAGATCACTAGTCGGTTCCTGGTGCTACTCGACAGTGTCCAATTAAGCCAACACTAGTCGGTTTATGGCCCAAGCCAGCTGTGTTGGTGAAGGCAAAACTAGTCGGCTAGTAGCTCAAGTCGTCAGTGATGGCCTCAACAACATTGTCGGTTTTTTTGTCAAGCTGACAGTGATGTCTTGAGCAACAATGCCCATCGTAGCTCAAGCCGGCTAATGCCCTCTTTACCATCACTGTCGATTTATTTTATTATCTTTTCTGGCAACTTGTTTTTTTTCAGGAGCAGTTTCCTTACTATACCTAACAACTGATCGAAACCTTTATCGCTCAATCCGTTTGTAGATTTGAACTCTAACAGCATGATGCCGGCTTCTAGTTTGCTCACTGGACAATCCTTATACAATGGTGTTTTGCCATCTTGTCTCATTTTCTCTAGCTTTCTTAGATGTCTATCACTAAGAAATCCACTCTATATTACGTAGCAACTGAGAAATGCCATCCTCATACTCGGTGTCGTCAGCTAGCGTATTCCTAAACACATCATTAAAGGTAGTCATAGGTTATGTGTTGACACCGGTTTCCTCGTTAGTAACAACATCGTGGAGGGCAACATCAGGCACGTTCACATCATCATTGTTTTCCTGCGGATCATTCACACGAACCTCTCCATGCATACTCCATATCGTATAGTTTGGCATGAACCCCCTGTTAAGCAAGTGCATTCTTATAGTCTTAGTTTGAGCCCATTTTCTTTGATTCATGCAATATTTGCATGGGCAGAAGACAGGGTTTCCATCCCCAGCATCGGCTTTGGCATCGGCGATAAACTTGCTGACGCCTAAGCATGTATCGCTTGTCCGCTCAGGGACAGATACATCCACTCTCGATCTATCTCTGCACAAAAAAATATTGAGACAGTAATTACAGAGAAATTAAGAACAAGTGGAGCTTCATGAACAACAATTGTAGCTCGAAAGTACAATTTATTCTACACTTATTTAATTTAGTTATCCCATTTTAGAAAAAAAAATTATTATACACTAATTATTGAAAATTGAAATTGGTAGCCCTGATCATATAAATTAAAATTAAAAATCGTAGCCCCATAAAAAATAATTATTGCACAATAATGAAAGAACAATTATTCTACTCCATGCCACATAAAAATGGAGACACTAATTTAAAAAAGACTAAAATTGGAGACATGATCATGAGCAACATTGTGGCTCCAAACAATATGTTGGTAGGTGACACATGAATTAATTTGCTCATCAAAATTGTAAAAGAATCTACTCTACTCCTATCAAGAACTAATTATAGCATCACATACTAATAATCATCTTGACCATGTAATTAGCTAGGAATTTAAATGGGTTCATAGACATCAACCTTTTGGAAGATGGATTCTCCACAATTTATTTGGATGCCTTGCACAAAGTTCAATTGAAAAGTGCTCTCTAGAATGGAGAAAGAATTAGAATGAGAATCAATCAATGTAGCCATCAAAACAACACTAATTAAGCAACCAAATGATGCTTGTTACTAATCTTAAAGCAAAAAGATCAAGTCATTATTTAAAATTCAAGAGCTAGCTTCATGGTGAAGAGCAGCCGCAACAATGAAGGGAGGGGGCTAAACACACGCCTATGTGCTCAGGATGGAAGAGATGAGGGAGGAGAGGACAGCGCCAACTTTTTTTTACTGTCATTTTATCACCGTCGGTTCTTGGCTGGAACTGACAGTGATAGCACAAAATCATTGTCGATTTTTTGCTAGAACCGACAATAATAGGTGACCGTTCACTCACTGCCAGTTTTAACCCACCCTTAATCATATTCTGATTTTGAAGCTCATAACCGACCATGAAGGGTCATCAGGCCAAAATCCGACACCGATCAGACCGGCAGTGGTGCCCGATTCTATAGCAGTGTTTCCCTCTTTGCACTGACGAGTTTATTTTATATATACCAAAAGAACTAGTACAGTATAATAAAATGTCCGTAAAGAGCTATGCACTAAACAGCAACCATTTGAAACCGTACCGGCCTTCACAACATTCTAGCTCTCTCATTCGTTTCAACAGAAGAGCATGTCCCCAACCAAGAGATGTGCGGGCCAGAGATGGCTCGCCGTGACACGCCGTGACAAGCTTGCTGGCCCAGGCCAGCCGTGAAGCGTACGTGGGCCCGTGCCGATGTCATTAAGATGCAGGGCGTGCTGGTTGCTAGCCAGAGCACTCCACCGCCATTGCCCAAGGTGCGGCGTTGATTTCAGCTGTCACACTCAAAATCAACTGCGAAAAGCTGGAGTTGTCATAATTATTTCACACCAAGTAAACTTTTTATGTGGCGTCACCTAAGCTTCGGTGTGGTATCCAGTGGTGGGAACCAAACACGTCCGCAAATCATGTAAGTAGGATAACTGAGTTCATTAAGACAACTAGTAGCATACATAAAGCTAGCTTACATGGATGCATCAGTTGGCTAATTGTAACTGGACAAAGCATCATAAGAAAGACATCCAATCCAGGCAAAAAAAAAAAAAAAGCATGATCCCATTCCAATATATCTATCCAAGTTGACAGCTGCTTCATACTTAGCAGTTAGGAGATCTATTTCTTTCTGAAGATCCAAAGAGTACCCACAAGCTAACAATTTCAGTGCTTCATAACAACTTGAAGGAAGGAACATACGGTGTAATATAAGGATAACCGTGCCATAGAGTGCACAGAACACAAACTTCCCTGCTATCCATGTCGTATGATATCAGTGACCGGTCCAAGCGTTGAGCAGAGAAGATCAAATTGCGATATGTATGAAGGCCGACAAAATCGTATGCAGACCAAGCTTCAAAGTCCATTCATTCAAACAGCTGCGAAAAGCTTGCACTGTGCTTTAGAACCCATTCTTCTGCCGGAGAACCCAGATTGACAGTATATGAGAGCTAAAATCACTACTGATATAATAAAGACACTCCTATGATTGACTCAGCGGCGGATCCAGAAAATATTTCAGGGGAGGCTGAACAGCACTGCTGCTCGATCTTAAGTCTCAGCCCTCCTACACTATAGAACTTTGCCTAAAAATTCATGGGTGCTCTACAGGGGTTTCCACTGCTCCGGTATGGGTAGAGGGCTCGAACCCCCCCGCCCCACCGTTGGATCCGCCCCTGGATTGACCAATAAAAAGTAGACTGAGGGAATGGACGCTGATCTGGCCAGTGGATAACCCTGCATTTCTTCACTTGTCCATCCACTGTAACAATTTCATACACCTCATACCAAGGGCCTGTTTAGATGGCGATTTTTTTTGCAAAATGATACTGTAGCGCTTTTCGTTGTTATTTGGTAATTAGTGTCCAATCATAGTCTAATTAGGCTTAAAAGATTCGTCTCGTGAATTTCATCTAAACTGTGTAATTAGTTTTATTTTTTATTTATAATTAATGCTTCATGCATGCGTCCAAAGATTCGATATGACGGGGAATCTTGAAAAATTTGGCATTTTGAAAGGGAACTAAACTGGACCCAAGATAGGTAGACGAGAAAAAGTAGCACACCACTGACAAAGGCACTGTCATACCTAGGCTTTTCTATGGCTCCATAGCCTCCTCATTTCTGCTATACATCACCTAATTCACTTCTGTCACTCTACAACCTAGTTCAAGACGAGTAGGTACGCACCCCTTTCACATCTTCTAACTGCGAACACAAGGTTGACAAGTACCCTTGTGTGTTCGTTTTGTGATGAGTGATTGTCAATGTGATCCACGAAGTAGGTTGAGTGGTGACTAACCCTACCATGGCAAAAGCTATGTGTGTGACATGTCTTTTGGCTTGTGTTGTGCAGGTGTGGAGCTCGGATGCGGTGGTCGACGGCGAGGTGAAGGTCAAGGAGGACGTGCCGTGCCGACAGTCCAGGAGCGGTGAAGGACAGACGTGAGGCTTGGACCGAGGGACTCAGAGGCCGGGTGACTAGCCGCGGTGGCTGACACTTGGGACATCGACAAGTGCAAGAAGACATGGAGTGACGGTGTTGACCGGGTCAAGACGGCGGACGCGTGAGTCGAGCGAGGCTCAGGAGGACTTGGCGGGCCGGCCGGTCGAGGACGGCGGTGACACGCATCGGATGGCGGGGGACGCGTATGGAGTACGCTACTCGCGGACGGTTTGATGGTTTGGACCTCAAAACCATCGGATGGACGGTTTATGGGTTTGGGCCTCAAAACCCGGGCGAAGGTTCCAAGGAGGGACGGACGGCACGTGGCGGCATCGGGGAGTTCGCGTCGAGGCGAAGCTACCGATGAGAAGGCACGGTGGCCGTCGGATCAAGATTACACCGGGTTGGACAACAACGCCCTTGGGCTTAGCGGTTCAACTCATTTGTATCCAGGGGCAAAACTGGGAATGTGTAATAGCCCTGTTAAATAGGATGAGGGAGCCCCCATCTCCCTTACCTCCTCTAGTTCTCATTTTCTCCTTTAGGGTTTCTTCCTCTAGTTTGCTCCCATGTATGAGAGAGGTCCACAACTTAAATTGTGACTTGGTTTTGAAGGAATCGGTGGCCGTAACCACCGTATGCCCTCCGGGATTCATGATTTAGTTGTGTTCTTGATGTGATTTTGGTGTTCTTCACGAGCTCCTTTTGTCCCTTCTTGTTTCCCCTCTCGGTTCTTTGTTTTGGGATGGTTTTGGTTCGTTCTTGTTGCCTTGGATCGATCAATGACATGAGTAGAAGCTTTCCACCGAAGGAAATCCACTAATTCCTCACGAGATCGCAGATCCGGACAATTTTAGTTCTTGACCTATTTTTTTGGGGGATTCTTCAATTTCTTCGATTCACGGAGCTAGAGTTTGTCTCGGGCCATGATCCTTTAGAGGTTGCCTTTCTACTCGCTTGTGAACCCTTGTGCAAAGTTTCAAATCATTTGGAGTTGATTTGATTTTTTCCCGAGAAACTGCTCGCTCATACCGGACGTGTCCGATATGATCTAGGACGTGTCCGATATTTCTCACTTTAGAGTTTTGAGCTGAAATTTGGTGGAGATCTTCTCTTGGTGTCTAAAGAGCTATGGTTAAAATTTCATGATTTTTGGACACCGTTTGACGGGGTTTTGGATTTTTCTCTTTTGGTCAGCTTGCTGCTGAAAATACCTGACGTGTCCGAGATCATACCGGACGTGTCCGAAAATACCGGACGTGTCCGATATTTGTAGGGGCAGTGCTGTTTTCTTTTGGGAGTTTGCTCGTTTGGGCTCCGATCTGTGTTCCGTTTGCTTTGTGGTGACCCGCTGTGTTCTGAGGGAGCATCCACCCTTCTCTAGGGTCGTGGTTATCAAGTCTATTGTGTATGCTTTTTGGGGATTGATATTGGGACAGTGGTCGAAGATTTCAAAAGAAATTTGAGGCTCCCATTCACCCCCCCCCCTCTGGTCGCCGTTTCCGGTCCTTCAATTGGTATCAAAGACGGTTAAGGATCATTCCACCTTAATCGGTCCGTGATCCACGAAGGCGACATGGAGCGTGGTTCCGGCAAACCACCGCATTTTGATGGGTCCAACTATCCTTATTGGAAGATCCGCATGTCTGCGCATCTCCAGGGGATTGATTGGCTCGTCTGGGAAATTTGCGAGGATGCTACTT
The DNA here is from genome assembly GCF_019320115.1 of Miscanthus floridulus. Lineage (NCBI taxonomy): Eukaryota > Viridiplantae > Streptophyta > Magnoliopsida > Poales > Poaceae > Miscanthus > Miscanthus floridulus. Next base: position 220,443,879 of record NC_089587.1, on the reverse strand, counting down.
ACGTTGTGCTCCCTGTTGCGGCCCGTACCACCCAGGATCACAAGGATCGGCACAACGCAAATAGCAAAGCTCGCAGTGTGCTTTTCTCAAGTCTTTCGCTTTCTGAGTTCGAGCGTGTCTCCAATTGTACTATAGCTCGAGAGATCTAGGTGAGGCTTCAGAGCTATCACGAGGGGACCGCACAGGTCAAGACCAGACTCTACGAGACGTACAAGTGCGAGTACGAGAATTTCTCTCAGCTTGATGGTGAGTCCATCGATGCCATGTTTTCCTGCTTTTAGACTATTATCAACAAAATGAAAGCGAACAAGGCCAACCTACCTTATAGTGATCATGAGAGGGCGCTCAAGCTTCTCTATGCCCTTGATCGAAAGGTATGGGATGTGAAGGTGTCGGCGATCATCGAGTCAGCCAACTACAACACCCTCACCATCGACGAGCTTTTCAGAAAGCTCAAGTCCACAGAGATCGACTACCAAACCCAAGCCAAGCTCAAGAATCCTTCTGCACCAACCATGGCTTTGGTCTCAAGTAGTGGTTCAAGTTCATTGACTAACCCTTCACAAGCTTCCTTCTCTTTGTCGTGCTTGATGTCAGTCACAGAGGAGCAGCTGGAGTCTCTTGGGGATGATGAGTTGGCACTCATCATCAGTCGGTTCTCTCGGTTTCACAACAACCGTTTGAACCACCGACGCAGTGGTGGCACGAAGGAGGGATGTTATGGATGTGGAGATCCGGACCACTTTGTCGCGCACTGCCCCAAGAAGAAGCCCTTCACCAACAAGTACGACTCCGGCAAGCGCAAGGATAAGCGTGACTACACCTCCGGCAAGCACAAGGCCAAGGGCGGTTTTGACAAGGAGGCGATCAAGAAGGCATACCGCAGGAAGGCCAAAGCTCAAGAACACACCTTCCTCGCTTCCCTCAGCGACCTCGACGATGACTCCGACGATGATCACTCTTCTTCTCCCTCGACCGACGATGAGTCCAAGAAGAAGCACGAGGACAAGCTCAACGATCTCTGCTTTGTCGCCGGTGCAAACCGTGGTGGGTTTTGCACTATGGCAATTGACGGTGGAGCAAAGCTCAAAAAGGACATCGACGTCGACAACGACGAAAATGAGGTACCGCCCACACTTGACTCACTTATGCTTGAGCTTGATACTATGAATGATACATTGATGAGTCAAGATAAGTTGCTTAAGCGTGCTGCCCGCGAGAGAAAAGAGTTTAAGGACCAGCTAGAGGTTGCTTTGAAGGAGTTGGAGCTTGCCAAGAGTGGTGTAGTGGTGTCAGAGGAGGAGGAGTGCGATGAGTGCGCTATACACATGTCTAACCTCTCTGACTTGCAATCCAAGTATGCTGTTTTGCTTGATGAATGTGATGAGCTGAAGTCTCGTTCTAGGTTGCTCGGTGCATGCAAGTCCTGCTCAGGCTTGCAATCTAAGTTGGCAGAGAAGGTTGCCAAACTTGCTGAGTTTGAGAAGGCCAACTCAGATAGCACCACCACTACATGTGTTCGATGTGAAGCTTTGGTGTTGGAGCTTAAGTCCTGCAGGCACGACAAGATGGGAACCGAGGAAGAAAACGCACAACTTTGGTCCATCTTGAGCTAGGTGTCGTGCAGTGAGCCTCAGTTGGGCATGATGGTGAGCCAGTTCATGCGGGGAACTGACTCATCGGGAGTAGGCTTTGCTATAGGTGGGAAGGGTGAGCATGTCTATGGCAAGGTTGGTGAACATAGTGGTTTGAACCCAAGTGAGAAACCCACCAACACTCCAAAATTGATCAAGATCCCTCCACCAGAGCCTACCAAGCCTATGATCAAAGATGGTGTGTTTGAAGAACCACCAAAAGCTCCACCATCCAAGCAAGTTTGGGTTCCCAAACCGAACCACTTTTGGAACTCACTCGATACTCTACCCAACATCTCTAGTGCACCCCTTCCTAAAGCCAAAAAGCCTCAGAGAGTGAACCACATCCATAAGAGAGTGAGTCAACCACCACCCAAGAGAGAGGTGAGGTACCACTATGACTATTGCCATAGAGATGGTCATTTGGCTGAGTTTTGCTTTAGGAGGAAGAGAGATGAGCGGCGCGAGTATGAGTTGAACAACCGAAACATGTACCGTCCTCCCCATGGCATACATGTATCGCCTGTTCAGAGGCACGGTGTTAGGCCTAGAGGTGCAATGCCTCAAGGTGCTAGGCCTCAGGTGGCAAGACCACGTGGTGGTCGTGCCCGGCGTGGCCCAAGTCATGATCTATATGACTCTGGACCTCACGACGGTGGCTTTCAGTCCCACACTCCTAGCGGACTACGTTTTTCCCCACATGGTGATCGCTTCTCTCCAATGGGACATGGTATGTATGGTATTTTTCCTAACACTTTTCTAGGGCAAATGACTCAACACTGGTATTCTCCTCATTTCACTAACCCCAGTGTTGTGCCATTTGCTCACCCCTGTCTTTCTATTGCTGCAGAGCGGAGGCCTGGAGAACACGTGGCTTGTTGATTCCGGCTGTTCGCGCCACATGACCGGAAGTTCCAAATGGTTCTCTAGCCTCGACCCCATGCAATACAAGGAGTACATCACATTTGGGGACAATAGCAAAGGTAAGGTGCTGTCTCGTGGGACCATTCGGGTAAATGAGTCTTTTATGTTGAAGGACATTGCTTTGGTTTCAAGCCTGCATTTCAATTTGCTCTCTGTTTCGCAACTCCTTCAAGATGGGTTTGAGGTGCGCTTTAAGACTAGACTTTCTCGTGTGCTCGATTCTCAGGGACATCTAGTTTGTCAGATCGTTCCTTTCGACCGAGTTTTCAGAGCTGATTTCTCTCAGTCTTTCGGTTCTTCTCGCTGTTTGGTTGCTGGATCTTCTTCGGATTTGTGGAAGTGGCATAGGAGACTTGGTCATTTGAGCTTCGATCTCCTAGTGAGGTTGAGTTCTCTTGACATGATCCGAGGATTGCCCAAACTTAAGTTTGAGAAGGATCTGGTATGCCATCCCTATCGCCATGGAAAGATGGTGGCTGCTTCCCATCCTCTAGTGACTCAGGTCATGACCACGAGACCCGGTGAGCTACTCCATATGGACACTGTTGGTCCGGCTCGGGTTCGATCAGAGGGAGGGAAGTGGTACGTTCTTGTGATCGTGGATGATTTTTCTCGCTATTCTTGGGTGTTTTTCATGGAGGGCAAGGATGAAGCGTTTTCTCACGTTCGTGACTTGATCTTGAGGTTGCAAATTGAGTTACCAAAGAATGCCATACGAGCTATCCACAGTGACAATGTCACTGAGTTCAAAAACTCTCAGTTTGACACCTTTTGTGCTTCCTTGGGTCTTGAACATCAGTTTTCTTCGCCCTATGTCCCTCAGCAGAATGGTGTTGTTGAGCGCAAAAATCGGACTTTGGTTGAAATGGCTAGGACGATGCTCGATGAGCATAGGACTCCTAGGTGTTACTGGGCCGAAGCCATCAACACCGCCTGCCATGTTTCAAACCGCATTTTTCTTCGTGCTTTCTTAAAGAAGACATCCTACGAGTTACGGTTTGGGCGTCCACCCAAGGTGAGTCATTTTTGAGTCTTCGGTTGCAGGTGCTTCATTCTTAAGCAAGGTAATCTTAACAAGTTTGAATCTAGATCTTCGGACGATATATTTCTCGGTTACGCTTCTCATTCACATGCATACCGTGTGCTTAATCTTGAGACTAACCGTGTTGTGGAGACTTGTGAAGTCACCTTCGATGAAACCATGCCCTCTTCTATTTCGGTCTTTGAATGTGTAGGTGATGAAGAGATGGGTGATAGCATTTTCGTTGAGGATGACGATGACGTCGATTGGGATGATCCCAAGCCATCTCAACCGGCTGCCCCGATCGAGCCAGCTTCGACCACTTCGGCTCATGGCCCTGAGCCCTCCACCTCTACTTCATGGGGTCCGTGCGAGCCGCTTCCTCAATCGACTGAGGAGGCCCCAGCTGTGGATGAGGGGGAGGCGACTTCGTCTTTGGGTGCACCTCGACATATCCAGCGACGCCATCCTCCTCAGACCATGATCGGCGACATCGATGAAAGGGTAACGCGTTCCAAGTCTTATCATATTTCCCATTTCGCTCATTCTGCTTTCGTAGCTTCTTTTGAGCCTCGAGATATTGGACACGCACTATCTAATGCCGATTGGGTTAATGCTATGCACGAGGAGTTAGAGAACTTTGAGCGGAACCAAGTGTGGGTTTTAGTTCCACCTCCACCAGAGTGTCACCCCATAGGTACAAAGTGGGTTTACAAGAACAAGCAGAGTGAGGATGGGGTGGTGGTGAGAAACAAGGTGAGGTTAGTGGCTCAGGGTTTTTGCCAAAAAGAGGGAATAGACTATGAAGAAACCTTTGCTCCTGTTGCCCGTCTAGAAGCCATTAGGATTCTTTTAGCATTTGCAGCTTCGAAAGGGTTCAAGCTGTATTAGATGGATGTAAAGAGTGCCTTCTTGAATGGGTACATAGAGGAAGAGGTTTATGTGAGGCAACCCCCTGGCTTTGAAAATCCAAAGTACCCCAACCATGTTTTTAAACTCCACAAAGTCTTGTATGGTTTTAAACAAGCCCAGAGAGCCTGGTATGAGCGTTTAAAAGCTTTCTTGCTTGATAAGGGTTTTAGGATGGGTTTCGTAGATAAGACTTTGTTCCTCCTCAAGCAAGGCACAGACATCCTTTTGGTTCAGATATACGTGGATGATATAATCTTTGGTGGCTCTTCTCATGCTCTTGTTGCTAAGTTTTCAGATACTATGAGCAGGGAATTTGAGATGAGCATGATGGGCGAATTGACTTTCTTCCTTGGGCTGCAAATCAAGCAAACTCATGAGGGGACGTTCGTGCACCAAGGCAAGTACACCAAGGACGTGCTCAAGAAATTTGATATGGGTGAGGCCAAGCCTCTTTCGATGCCCATGTCAACCACGACGGCCCTGGATGAGGACAAGGAGGGAGAAGCCATGGACTAGAAGGAATACCGAAGCATGATCGGGTCCCTGCTGTACCTAACGGCGATGAGACTAGACATCCAGTTCGCAGTCTGCTTGTGCGCGCGCTTTCAGTCTTCGCCACGCACGTCTCATCATCAAGCCATCAAGCGGATCCTCAGGTACCTTCGTTTCACACCCGAGTTTGGTCTTTGGTTTTCAGCCTCCTCCTCTCTTTCTCTTTGTGGGTATTCTGATGCAGATTATGCTGGTTGTCGTGTTGAGAGGAAGTCCACTTAGGGGACTTGTCAGTTTCTTGGATCTTCTCTTGTGTCTTGGTCTTCTCGCAAGTAGTCTAGCGTCTCCTAATCCACCACAGAAGCTAAGTATGTTGCTGCTGCTGCTTGTTGTTCCCAGTTGCTTTGGATGATAGCTACTCTGAGAGACTTTGGGTTAAAGTTTAGGCGAGTGCCTTTGTTTTGTGACAACACCAGTGCCATAAGTGTAGCCAAAAACCCAGTCCTTCACTCAAAGACAAAGCACATAGAAGTTCGCTTTCACTTCTTGCGTGACTACTATGAGAAAGGTGATATCGATCTACACCACATTGATACCCAAAACCAGCTCGCAGATATCTTCACCAAACCACTTGACCAAGCCCAGTTTGCTCGCTTGCAAGGGGAGCTTGGAGTTTGTTTCCCTTTTTAGAGGAGGGGAATTTTGGTTGTTGTATTCTAGTTTTGCTTTTCTTTGTAGTTTAGCCTTTGTTTTTGTTTTTATATCATTCTTGCATATCATATCATCATGTATCATATTGCATCCTGAGCTTCATCCTTATAGTAGCTAGATTGACACTATGCTCTTGTTGGGGATGTTATGGATATACAATGATGTGCTTTTGGCTTAGGCTCCTTTTGATCAATTGATACATGTTATGAGCTAAGCTTGTTTTCTAAACTGTGAACTTGATTAAAACTTGTTGAAACATGAAATGTGTTCACCACTACTTGTGGCACTAGCATGTGTAGAATGTGTCGAGATTTTTTTCTTGCTTCATGTATATGCTTAGTTGCTACGGCTCATACTTTGAGTTACACACTTGCTTGAGAAACTTGAATTTGTGCTAAAACTTGAAAATCAAACTCAGTGATTTGAAAAGATCGGGATGGGTCTGTACTATCCTATGTTAGAGTATCGAGATAGCTCCAAATTGCACTTATTGGTGAACTTGAGCTCTGTAATGGATACTGAGATCATTGTCTTAAGTTTCTGATTGCCTTTGGCATAGGCTTGACATAGTCGCTAAGTCAGGTTTTGATGGCATAGATAACCTCCCGCACACACTTGTCTGACAAACTTTGGTAATAAGCTGCATAACTTCGATAAATTTCAATTGGTGTCTAAAATTTGATCAAACCACAAGTTTGTCTCATGACATGATGTGTGAACTTTGTTTGGGGTAGTTCACTTTGCATACATGTGTAGCACAAGGTCGATCTCCTGTCTACTTTTGCTATGTGCTCCTTTGGTGGTGAACCCTCTTTTAAAATTGCTCAAACTTGATCAAAATTGCTTAAATGTCATATTTCGTCTCATTTGGTCACTTTGAGCATTTGCTAGCACTTGTATGTGTTGCTATATATACATGACAGCATCAACTAGAGCCTCTTTTCAATCTACTTACTATAATCTTGAAGCTTCTGCATTCGTGCATTTCTGCATTCATAGCATGATTTGAGGGGGAGATGCAATCTTTGGGCTCTAGCTTGATAAGTGCATGTGTCAACAAGGGGGAGAAGTTTTCCACACTCACAATGACACAAGGGGAAGAAACTTCCAATTTCACCTAAAGTTGAGAGATATGCATTCATTTGAGAGAGATTGCACTTGTTCAGGGGGAGTTGCATTTGAGGTGTTTTGCTAGATGTGTTGAGCCTTTGCCTCTTCTGGAGGGTCTAGCGGTTTTTCGGTTTTTCGAGCTTTGCTAGTGGTGTTGAGCCCGTTGCCTCTTCTTGAGGGCTAGCTTTGTTTTACTTGGTTGCGTCGAGCCGTTGCCCATATCTTTGGGGACCAAGTTTTGCTCATTTTCAAATGACCCGGTTCTTGGCTTTTCTTTGGCTTTTGGTCATTTGGGTGAGTTCTTTCTTTTCTCTTCTTCTTCTTTTGCTCAAGCTGTTCGTGTATTGGTGTTGACAATGCACTCATCAAGGGGGAGATTGCGAACACAAGGTTGACAAGTACCCTTGTGTGTTTGTTTTGTGATGAGTGATTGTCAATGTGATCCACGAAGTAGGTTGAGTGGTGACTAACCCTACCATGGTGAAAGCTATGTGTGCGACATGTCTTTTGGCTTGTGTTGTGCAGGTGTGGAGCTCGGATGCGGTGGTCGATGGCGAGGTGAAAGTAAAGGAGGACGTGCCGTGCCGACAGTCCAGGAGCGGTGAAGGACGAACGTGAGGCTTGGACCGAGGGACCCAGAGGCCGGGTGACTAGCCGCGGTGGCTGACACTTGGGACATCGACAAGTGCAAGAAGACATGGAGTGACGGTGTTGACCGGGTCAAGACGGCGGACGCGTGAGTCGAGCGAGGCTCAGGAGGACTTGGTGGGCCGGCCGGTCGAGGACGGCGGTGACACGCGTCGGATGGCGGGGGACGCGTATGGAGTACGCTACTCGCGGACGGTTTGATGGTTTGGACCTCAAAACCATCGGATGGACGGTTAATGGGTTTGGGCCTCAAAACCTGGGCAGAGGTTCCGAGGAGGGACGGACGGCACGTGGCGGCATCGGGGAGTTCGCGTCGAGGCGAAGCTACCGATGAGAAGGCGTGGTGGCCGTCAGATCAAGATTACACCGGGTTGGACAACAACGCCCTTAGGCTTAGTGGTTCAACTCATTTGTATCCAGGGGCAAAACTAGGAATGTGTAATAGCCCTGTTAAATAGGATGAGGGAGCCCCCATCTCCCTTACCTCCTCTAGTTCTCATTTTCTCCTTTAGGGTTTCTTCCTCTAGTTTGCTCTCATGTATGAGAGAGGTCCACAACTCAAATTATGACTTGGTTTTGAAGGAATCGGTGGCCGTAACCACCGTATGCCCTCCGGGATTCATGATTTAGTTATGTTCTTGATGTGATTTTGGTGTTCTTCACGAGCTCCTTTTGTCCCTTCTTGTTTCCCCTATCGGTTCTTCGTTTTGGGATGGTTTTGGTTCGTTCTTGTTGTCTTGGATCGATCAATGACATGAGTAGAAGCTTTCCACCGAAGGAAATCCACTAATTCCTCACGAGATCGCAGATCCGGACAATTTTAGTTCTTGACCTATTTTTTTTGGGATTCTTCAATTCCTTCGATTCATGGAGCTAGAGTTTGTCTCGGGCCATGATCCTTTAGAGGTTGCCTTTCTACTCGCTTGTGAACCCTTGTGCAAAGTTTCAAGTCATTTGTAGTTGATTTGATCAAGTTATGGCTTGATTTGATTTTTTCCCGAGAAACTGCTCGCTCATACCGGACGCGTCCGATATGATCTAGGACGTGTCCGATATTTCTCACTTTGGAGTTTTAAGCTGAAATTTGGTGGAGATCTTCCCTTGGTGTCTAAAGAGCTATGATTAAAATTTCATGATTTTTGGACATCGTTTGACGGGGTTTTGGATTTTTCTATTTTGGTCAGCTTGCTGCTGAAAATACCTGACGTGTCCGAGATCATACCGGACGTGTCCGAAAATACCGGACGTGTCCGATATTTGCAGGGGCAGTGCTGTTTTCTTTTGGGAGTTTGCTCGTTTGGGCTCCGATCTGTGTTCCGTTTGCTTTGTGGTGACCCGCTGTGTTCTGAGGGAGCATCCACCCTTCTCTAAGGTCGTGGTCATCAAGTCTATCGTGTATGCTTTTTGGGGATTGATATTGAGACAGTGGTCGAAGATTTCAAAAGAAATTTGAGGCTCCCATTCACCCCCTCTGGTCGCCGTTTTCGGTCCTTCACTAACATTCTCAGAAATGCACTAGATCGAAGTGTGAGGAAACAGACGAGTCAATGATGATAAAGGTGTGCATGTTTTTTTCACACTCATCTACTACTTTTTTTTTGTGGGGTTGGAGTTCAGCTAGAGGAGGGCACCGTCACCCACCCACTCGGTGACAGGGTTGCACACCATGTAGCCTAGGCAGCCGCTCTCCCGTGGGTGAACACCTTCTCCCGTGTCCCGTGGGTCTAACATACTCCTCTCTCTCCACTCCCGCAGCACGGCAGCAGCAGCGCCAAGCGCGCAGCCCTGTGACAGTGCCGACGCCCCTGTCCATGCCCCGCCTCTCCTCCGCGTCTCCAGTTTGGTGGCACGTTCGCAGACCAAAGCTTCTTCCATACTGCTCGTTCTCTCAGGCCTAGAGCTGGAGGCCGCACTTTTTAGCTTCTGTTTAGTCGGGGAGGTGAAAATTTCTGGGTGTCACATCGGATATGTCGAAAGGATATTAAAAGGGGTTTTTGAATACTAATAAAAAAATAAATTACAGAAAATGCGAGACGAATCTAATGATACTAATTAATCGGTCATTAGCACATGTGGTTTACTGTAGCACTTAAGGCTTTTCATGGACTAATTAGGCTTAAAAGATTCGTCTCGCGATTTCGCCGAGAACTATGCAATTAGTTTTTTTTTTTTGTCTACATTTAGTACTCCATGCATGTGTCCACCCATATTCTTTTACTGTAGGAGGTAAAAAATTTTGTAAAACAGGGCCTTACAGTAAAAATTCCGGATTTTTCAAGGTGCCAGGCCAGAACGTCATCTGTCATTCTTTCTGGAAGCTTGATCTTGGCAGTTAGCTCTACATCTGCCGCATTAAAGGTCGCGTTTATGGTCCAAACCTCTCCCCTCAGCATCTAGCAACTCCGAAACCCAGTGCAGACGGCCTCTTCCCCTCAGTGACGTGACCCTGCAGGTGTAGTCCCCGGGGATCCACGGATCTCGCCAATCGCCATATTCTCACGCTTTTGCCATTGTCGATCCTCCAAATCAATCCTTTTATTAGCAGCTCTAGTCCATGCAGAATCGCTTGCCAAGTTTGGGAAGCATTTTGCCTGAGGAACTGTATAAACCTCGCGGCAAAATCGCTAGGCAAGCGTGGAGACTGTTAGAACTATGGATGAAAACGGTACGGATATTTATTCGACCGTCCGTTCGACCGAACAAATATGAACACTTATCTGGATAGTTACTCGGATATCCGTAATTTTTTTTGGATACGGATAATAAAACGGATATCTTAGGCGGATATCAAATACGAATGTAATATCATCGATATACGGCGGATATCGGATAATCCGGTTAAGTATCGGATATATCCGGATATTATTAAAACGGATATTATCCGGATATTTTTCAAACTTTCTCAAATGAAAAAATGGCCTATATAAGGATTGTAGATCTTGATGAGCTGAACAAACTTGGTATTCAAAACTTTTCAATTTGAGACAATCTAGGGTTCCGAAAACTCGTTTGTAGGTGTCAAAATTTAAAAATCATAAATTTGAACCATCCAAACTATCTCCAATGGAAAGTTGACCAAAACAATAATTGTAGATCTTGATGAGTTGAACAAACTTGGTATTCAAAACTTTTTAATTTGAAGTCATTTAGAGTTCATAATACTAGAGTCAAAGTGTTGTTTTTTCATTTGACCAAATTTGACTTGGTCAAACTTGCTCAAATGAGACACTAAATGACCTCAGATGAAAAAACTCTGAATACCAAGTTTGATCATCTCAGCAAGATCTACAATTGTTACATAGCTCATTTTCTCATTTGAGAAAGTTTTATCAAACACTAGTCACAAATTCTTGAATCTCATATAAACTTTCTAAAACTATGTCACACACTTGTGAAATTTAAACTACATTTTATTCAAACTTTCTCAAATGAAAAAATAGCATATATAAGGATTGTAGATCTTCATGAGCTGAACAAACTTGGTATTCAAAACTTTTCAATTTGAGACAATCTAGGGTTCTGAAAACTAGTTTGTAGGCGTCGAAATTTAAAAATCACAAATTTGAACCATCCAAACTATCTCAAATGGAAAGTTGACCAAAACAACAATTGTAGATCTTGATGAGTTTAACAAACTTGGTATTCAAAACTTTTCAATTTAAAGTCATTTAGAGTTCATAATACTAGAGTCAAAATGTTGTTTTTTTATTTGACCAAATTTGACTTGGTCAAACTTGCTCAAATGAGACACTAAATGACCTCAGATGAAAAAACTCTGAATACCAAGTTTGATCATCTCCGCAAGATCTACAATTGTTACATAGCTCATTTTCCCATTTGAGAAAGTTTTATCAAACACTAGTCACAAATTCTTGAATCTCATATAGACTTTCTAAAACTATGTCACACACTTATGAAATTTAAACTACATTTTGTTCAAACTTTCTCAAATAAAAAAATGGACTATATAAGTATTGTATATCTTGATGAGCTGAACAAACTTGGTATTCAAAACTTTTCAATTTGAGACAATCTAGGGTTCCGAAAACTAGTTTGTAGGCATCGAAATTTAAAAATCACAAATTTGAACCATCCAAACTATCTCAAATGGAAAGTTGATCAAAACAACAATTGTAGATCTTGATGAGTTGAACAAACTTGGTATTCAAAACTTTTCAATTTGAAGTCATTTAGAGTTCATAATACTAGAGTCAAAGTGTTGTTTTTTTATTTGACCAAATTTGACTTGGTCAAACTTGCTCAAATGAGATACTAAATGACCTCAGATGAAAAAACTCTGAATACCAAGTTTGATCATCTCAGCAAGATCTACAATTTTTACATAGCTCATTTTCCTATTTAAGAAAGTTTTATCAAACATTAGTCACAAATTCTTGAATCTCATATAGACTTTCTAAAACTATGTCACACACTTGTGAAATTTAAATTACATTTTGTTCAAACTTTCTCAAATGAAAAAATGGCCTATATAAGGATTGTATATCTTGATGAGCTGAACAAACTTGGTATTCAAAACATTTCAATTTGAGACAATCTAGGGTTCCGAAAACTAGTTTGTAGGTGTTGAAATTTAAAAATCACAAATTTGAACCATCCAAACTATCTCAAATGGAAAGTTGACCAAAACAATAATTGTATATCTTGATGAGTTGAACAAACCTGGTATTCAAAACTTTTCAATTTGAAGTCATTTAGAGTTCATAATACTAGAGTCAAAGTGTTGTTTTTTCATTTGACCAAATTTGACTTAGTCAAACTTGCTCAAATGAGACACTAAATGACCTCAGATAAAAAAACTCTGAATACCAAGTTTGATCATCTTAGCAAGATCTACAATTGTTACATAGCTCATTTTTTCATTTGAGAAATTTTTATCAAACACTAGTCACAAATTCTTGAATCTCATATAGACTTTCTAAAACTATGTCACACACTTGTGAAATTTGAACTACATTTTATTCAAACTTTCTCAAATGCAAAATGGCCTATATAAGGATTGTAGATCTTGATGATCTGAACAAACTTGGTATTCAAAACTTTTCAATTTGAGACAATCTAGGGTTTCGAAAACTAGTTTATAGGCGTTGAAATTTAAAAATCATAAATTTAAACTATCCAAACTATCTCAAATGGAAAGTTGACCAAAACAACAATTGTAGATCTTGATTAGTTGAACAAACTTGGTATTCAAAACTTTTCAATTTGAAGTCATTTAGAGTTCATAATACTAGAGTTAAAGTGTTGTTTTTTCATTTGACCAAATTTGACTTGGTCAAACTTGCTCAAATGAGACACTAAATGACCTTAGATGAAAAAACTCTGAATACCAAGTTTGATCATCTCAGCAAGATCTACAATTATTACATAGCTCATTTTCCTATTTGAGAAAGTTTTATCAAACACTAGTCATAAATTCTTGAATCTCATATAGACTTTCTAAAACTATGTCACACACTTGTGAAATTTGAACTACATTTTGTTCAAACTTTCTCAAATGAAAAATGGCCTATATAAGGATTGTAGATCTTGAATCCATGACCATGACTCCATGAGACCCATGAAGCCATGAGCTTGGCTATTTCTACTCATGCCGCGAAGATTGGTGCTTGTATGATGTTTGATGTATGATGTATCTGTATCTTTATCTTATTTGTTGCTTTACTCTTTAGTCTTTTGGCTTAATCTAGATGGATTATGGACTCATAGAGTGGTGTAATGGTTTGCACACGTATGATATATATATATATATATATATATATATATATATATATATATATATATATATATATGTGCTGCTTTTACTCAATATCCGAATAGATATTTGTATCCGACCTTCTCCGAATCCGATTCATACCGTATTCGATACTCATTATTCGTATCCGTAACCGAGTCAATCCGTATTCGTATATGTATCCGAACGCTATCCATGTCCAAATCCGAATCCGAACAGAAATATGAAAACAAATATAATATGAGTGATATCCGTTCGTATCCGATCCGTTTTCATCCCTAGTTAGAACACCCGGACAGCCTGTGTGCTCGATTGTTGAAGGCAAAATACCACCCTCGCGGTTTGCTACACCTGATTTGATTCAAAAGATTTTTCACCTTTCTTTGGTACCTCTAAAAAGCCTGGAACGATTACAGATTCAACAATTGCACCATGAAACTAACGCTGACGTACAATTAGCAACCAATTATTTTCTTGCAGGTAAACAAAAAGCAATCACCATCGCATAAACGGTACAGAAGATCAAAAGGGAAATCAATCGATTATCAAACCAGAAGCAAGAGATGTTACTCAGATGCATCCCTCAGGCCTGATGACCTCGACACCCCTTCAAGGCCTGCTGGATTGGGCGTTTTCATTCTAAACAAAGGTGCAGAACAACCAATCTCCATAGAGGATAACTGCTGTTCAATCAGTACTCGATCATGGCAGAAGCAGCTGCTATTGCTTTGGCAGCTAAAACCATATCTATGCTGAACATTACAGATTTACAGCACCCAAATCCATTTGAGCGAGCGTTCACCCGATTCCTGTTCAGCGAACAGCGCACGCATGGACTGGCTGCCGGCAGCTGATGTCATTTTTTGGAAAAGGAAAATATTTATTTCAAAATGCTATAACTTTTGAACGATATATCTGTTTTTAATTCCATCTTCACCAGTGTGTTCTCACTTGCATATGTTTCGAAGAATTTTTTCAGTAGCAATTTATGTGTATTAAATTATGACATATAATATATAACTTATAATTTATGCATATAAGTTGTATTGAATAACTTTTTGCTGGTCGGATTCATTCGGTGGCATGGCTACACCTGCACGGACATTCCTTTTTTCTTCCTTTTTGTTTTTTCTACCATTTTTTTCTTTTTTTGTTATATATTTATAGGTTATACTACATAATTGTTTTCGTACATAGTTTTTGTATTTCTACTAATATGTTATGATATTAATTTGTACGTCTATGTTCTTAATATAACTTATACGTCCAACTTTGTATCTAAGTCATTCATCAAGTTATATATCTAAGTTATATAAACAAATTATACATAAAAGTTTTCTATATATTTTTTATAGCTTTCTATGAAATCATGTTAATAAATTTGTTCCATAAAATATTATACATAAAAGTTATGCATATAACTTTGTCACGTAGTAAGTTATATATAGTATAAGTTATGTGCTTTAACATTGTCACGTTGAAGGTATATATTGAAGCCATGTGTATAAGTTATATGTATAAGTTGTACCTAACTTGTCTTTTCATGTGTATGCTAGTTAACTTATTTGATTAACTTATGGCATATAGTTATGTATCTAACTTGTGTTCTCATGTGTATGATATCTAACTTATTTGATTAACTTATTGTTCAGAGTTATGTACCTAACATGTCCTTTCATGTGTATGCAACCTAACTTATTTGATTAACTTATCGTATAGAGTTATATATGATCAACTTACTGTACTTAGTTTCATATTTATCACCCTATGTTAGATTATCATGTTAGTTTTTTCTATTAGGTTATGTGTTTCTTTGTTGATAACTTTTGTTCTTTTTGTATTTATGCTTTTTAAATATTAAATATTTTGTAGATCTTGCAATTGAAGACACAGATGTTGGATATCATAGTTGTACAAGCTATGCAAATCTATTTTGTAACTTGTTATTGAAGTTTGCATCATCTCATGGGATTTTGTTGTGTAGTCTATGGTGTAAAAGTTACTTTTATTTTCCTCCATCATCTTTTTTTAAACCCCTTTTCCTTGTTCCCAAATGATTAGTTTCTGAAACAAAAAGAAAAGTGCTGATAAAACCAAAAGAGAATATTTTATAACTTAGCACGCTTAACTTATTCCTTCGAAGTTACATTGTGTAACTCAATTTGTGTAAGTTATGCGCGAGAGGAAAGAGAACGACAGGTTCGCGTGCATGCGTGTGAAAAGATAACGAGATCAACACGTTCGTTTGTGCAAAAATAAAATAAAGTGCATGCCGAAAAGGGAAAGTGGCAGGATTTGTTTATTCCTAAAATAAAATAAAAATTACAGCGGCTGTCGGATCGTTCGCCCGACTAAAATCCGGTGAACGTTTGCGGTTTAGCCTAGTCGCTTACAGCAGCCAATTACATATGTGACAATAAACTTCTTGTTAACATGCTGTCAAGTCACTCTCCATCGGGACTACAAGACTGGACTCTAAAACCTCTATTAATAGAGTTCAAGAGCAACAATAGCGAGGTACAACATCAGGTCTACAAAATTCACAGAAGTCAAAATATCACTTCCCATAATCTAGCATCTCAAGCTAAGGACCTTTTCTAGTAATTTCCCTCTTTCTGTTTGCTCAAACCTTGACCATAGGCAATCATGCCCTGTAATACAATCCCAGCAATCCGTGCACTGGGACAAAGTTCTCTTGCTGCATGTAAGATGTTCTTGATTTAATAGAAGCCGTTCATTATTAAAAAAAAAATAGAAGGCAAGCTTCAAGGAAGATGAACTCTGGCAGAACCCAAATAAGCCCAAGTTGATCAACTTGTGGGCCTTGAATGGGTTGGCTCGTGCCCCCATCTTTGCCCTCACGTGTCGAGCCATGACCTCAAGGCATCAATCATGTGAAGATTTAGAAAGTTCATTACAAGATCAAGCCAAGATAACGTTAAGAACGACAACGGCACTTTGTATTATCACTTCATACACTAAGAATGCATGCCAGCAATGTCCGATCTTTTTCGAAAATAGGAAAAACTTAAACCCTTCAGAATCATGCATGGTTGCAACATACTACTGAAGATGAATTTATTAATTGCATACAAATAAACATAACAAATATATCTATAAAAAATGATGTTTCTAAAAAATGAAGTTTCAGTTGATAATCAGTTAATCACTCGCCTGTAGTTGTACTGAAACGAAAAAAGATCACAGTATATAGAATTATTATATATATGAAACTTGAAAGGTAGCTTTTGAAACACCAAACACTTAAAGACGCACAGATTATCTTCAAGAGAGAGAGAGAGATGCACATCATGTAAGTTGGCTAACTGAGTTCATTAAGATAACTAGTAGCATATATAAAGCTGGCTTACATGCATGCATCAGTTGGGTAATTGGAGTTGGACAACAAAGCATCATAAGGACGACATCCGATCTGTGCAACCAAAAATAAAAGCAGGACCCAATTCTA
This sequence comes from Miscanthus floridulus, assembly GCF_019320115.1. Taxonomy (NCBI): domain Eukaryota; kingdom Viridiplantae; phylum Streptophyta; class Magnoliopsida; order Poales; family Poaceae; genus Miscanthus; species Miscanthus floridulus. The sequence continues at coordinate 220,427,206 of NC_089587.1, read as the reverse complement.
GTAGATCTATCCAAGTTGTCAGCTGCGTCATACTTAGGAGTTTGGAGACCTAATTCTTGCTGAATTGAAGATCCAAAGAGTACACACAAGCTAACAATTTCAGTGATTTATAACAACTTGAGGGAGGGAACATACGGGGTAACATAAGGAGAACCATGCCCGGCCTGGAGTTAGAGTGCATAGAACATGCACCTCCCTGCTATCCATGTCGTATGATATCAGTTTCTGGTCCTCATCGTGAACAAAGAACATCATATTGCGATACGTATGAAGGCCAACAAAACTATAGCGAAAAAGGCCTAGAGGATCGACTCCTTCAAACAGATGCCAAAGGCTCAGGCTGTGCTTCAGAACCCATTCTTCTGTATCGTAGTCCTCGAGAACCCAGATGGACAGTCCATAGGACTTGGTACTACTACCCTCGTACAATGGACTAACACAGTGAAGGCGCCCCTGTGGCTGACCAATGAAACCACCAACATAAGGATGCATACGATCATCTGGCCATTCAATGACCCTGCATGTCCCCCTTGGCTATCCAGTGCAACTATTTCAAACACATCTATCCCCACTTGGTGGATGAGAATATGCAGCGTGTCATTGACTAAGGCGGTGTTTGGTTTCTCCTCCTAAACTTCAGTAGCTGTCCCATCAGATGTTTGGACATATGAATGGAGTATTAAATATAGACTAATTACGAAACTAATTGCACAGCTCGTGACTAATTTGCGAGACGAATCTTTTAAGCCTAACTAGTCCATGATTTGACAATGTAGTGCTACTATTAACATGTGCTAATGATGGATTCATTAGGCTTAATAAATTCGTCTCATGGAGTATTGACGGATTCTGTAATTTGTTTTTTTATTAGTATCTGAACACCCGATGCGACACCCTCACGTGACACCTACTAAATTTTAGTCACCGGGTCCAAACACCCCCTAAGGCCCTGCCACGTTCGGGTGATTTTATGTCTGCGTCGTATCCCCATATCCCCCATCCACCACCCTGTCCACTCCATTTGCTTGACCTGTTACTCCATAGCCCAGTTACAGATGAGTAGGTGTGCACCCCTTCCACTTGATGAAGGAGACCATCCTGCCAGAACTGCACTAGGTCGAAGTGCGAGGAGATAGACGGGTCAAAGATGAGGAAGGTGCACACGTCCCACTTGTCTTCATTAATTTCTTCCGGTGGAGTCGGAGTCCAGCCTGAGGAGGGTGTTAGAAGTAAAGTTTGTAGCGTGTAAACATGCATGACACGTATGTAATCTGCTAACATGGAAACCTGTCATGGCGCTAGGATTGGGGTTGATTGTTAGTTGCCTTGTAAATAGGATCTGCTAGGATCCCACCTGCGCCTAGAAGGTTCCATGGGCGCATATATGTACTGCCATGGATGGGGTTGTTCCATCCACTGATTTAACAAGCAACATCGTCGGAAGTCCCCGACGTTCAACTACGCAAGTTCTGCCCTCTATTATTTTTCATGGTAATCAGAGCCAATTCCACCTAGAAACACCTCGCCGCAATGTCGTCCTCTTCAGCCCTCCCGCCCAACCCTCTCTCGGCCACGGCCATCACCGAAAAACTCACCAGGACCAACTACCCCATCTGAGAGGCTCAGGTCCTCTCGACTGTCAAAGGTGCTCGCCTTTATGGGCACCTTACTGGATCCATGGTGGCACCAGAGAAGAAGATTGGGGACAAGGAAGGCAAGCAGGTCCTGAATCCGACGTTCGAGGAGTGGGAGGCCCGGGATCAGTAGATTCTCATCTTCCTCTTCGCCAGCATTTCCACGGACATCCTTAGCCACATCGCCAAGTCCAAGATGGCACAGGCTGCATGGGCAAAGATTGAGGCGATGTTCGCCTCACAGACCTGTGCTCGCGCAGTGAATCTGCGCATCGCTCTCACCAATACCAAGAAAGGTAATCTCTCCGCTACTGAATATTTCACTAAGATGAAAGGTTTCAGTGATGAGATGGCGGCGGCGGGGTGATCTATCACCGACGACGAGCTGGTTGAGTACATTCTCACCGGATTGCCCGCGGAGTATGAGTCGCTGGTTACCTCTCTCGTTACGAGGGTGGAATCGGTGACGCTTGATGAGCTATATGCACAGCTCCTCAACTTCGAGACCAGGATAAATCTGGTCCATGGCGGCGAACAGACGTCGGCCAATCTGGCCGGTCGTGGAGGCGGGCGCGGTTCAAACCGTGGCCGTGACTCCCCATGTGGGCGTGGGCGTGGTCGCGGTCCTCCCAGCACTAGAGGCCGTGGTCGCGCCCAAGGATCCAGCACCAACAGTCAGCAACGCGGCGGCTTCAACAACAACAAGAAACATGACAAGCCAATCTGCCAAGTGTGCGACAAGGAGGGGCACACCGCCCTTTGTTGCTGGTACCGGTTTGATGAAAACTACACAGATGAGAAGGTAGGGGCGGCGGCTTCAAGCTCCTACAACATCGACAACAACTGGTACACAGACACTGGTGCCTCTGATCACATCACCAACGAACTTGAGAAGTTGGCGGTTCATGAGAAGTACAACGGAGGAGATCAGATCCACACTGCGAGCGGTGCAGGTATGGCAATTAGTCACATTGGTCAGTCTATGATTACTACCCCTAGCTGTAATCTTCTTTTGAATAATGTTCTGCATGTTCCTGAGGCACACAAAAATCTTATATCAGTTCATCGTTTCACATCTGACAACTCAACATTCATGGAATTTCATCCAAATTATTTTTTGGTAAAGGATCTGGACACCAAGAAAATTCTGCTTAAGGGTCCGTGTCGGCGTGGACTGTATCCACTTCCTTCCACTTCAGCAATAAAGCAGGCCTTCACCACGTCCAAACCATCTTTGTCCTGGTGGCATGAGCGTCTATGTCATCCTGCATCTCCTGTAGTTCGTCAGATTGTTAGTAATAATGAATTGCCATGTACCTCTGATTCTAGTCATGAGTATGTGTGCGATGTGTGCCAGCAAGCAAAAGCACATCAGTTACCATATCCCATATCCACTAGTGAGTCTAGTGCACCTTTAGATTTGGTATTCTCTGATGTGTGGGGTCTTGCTCTTGAGTCTGTTGGTCACAAATAGTATTATGTGAGTTTTATTGATGATTACAGCAAGTTTACATGGATTTATTTTATAAAGTTTAAGTCTGAAGTATTCTAGAAATTTCATGATTTTCATAACCTTGTTGAGAGGTTATTTGATCGAAAGATCAAGGCTATCCAAACGGATTGGGGTGGTGAATATCAGCGACTTAATTCTTTTTTTTACCAAGATTGGTATTTCGCATTTAGTCTCATGCCCGCACGCACATCAACAGAATGGTGCTACGGAGCGAAAACATCGACATATTGTTGAGGTCCGGCTTGCCCCTGAAGTTTTGGGATGAAGCCTTCATAGCCGCAACATACTTAATTAATCGCCTGCCAAGCAAAGTCATTGCCTCCTCCACGCCTCTAGAGCGACTATTTCATTAAAAACCAAATTGCTCAGCCCTCCGTACATTTGGGTGTGCTTGTTGGCCAAATCTTCGACCATACAACACACACAAACTTCAATTCCGATCCAAACAATGTGTCTTCCTTGGCTATAGTGTTCTTCACAAAGGATTCAAGTGTCTAGATGTATCTTCTAGACGGGTATATATTTCTCGCGATGTAACATTTGATGAAAATGTGTTTCCCTTTGCAAAGTTATACCCTAATGCAGGCGCACGGCTAAGGCCAGAAATTCTCCTGCTTTCGTCCGAAACAATGGCTAATCCTGGGGCTAGTGACATAGCTGATCAATCCACTAATATGCCAGTTAGCACTGTTAAAAATTTTGAGCGTAGGAACTCTGTATATCAAGAAAATCCAGCATCAAATGATACTTCTACCTGCCACATGGAGTTCTAGGAGGATTCAGTGGAGACAAATGGCGCAACACCTTCTGCACCAGGTTCTGCATCTGCGCCAACATCCCCCTCGAGATCGCGGCGTGAGACTCACGGGCCCTCGCCTCCTCACGTGCTTTCTCCGTCTGGCGAACCCGGGGGCGCCACGCATCCTTCGCTCTCGTGCGTGGGCCTCGATGGTGGTCCGCTCACCAAATCTGCGGGTGCCACGGCCTCGCCACGTGACGACACCGACGGCGTGGGCATCTAGAGCCCTGCGTCATCCACGGATGCGACAGGTGCATCGAAGGCTTAGCTTCCGAGGGAGATTTCCTTGCCAGAATCTGTTGTGCCGCCAGATGCTGTGCACCGCCCTACAACGCGTCTTCAACGGGGCATCAGAAAACAAAAGGTATACACCGATGGAACCATTCGTTATGGATTACTAACTTCCACTGGTGAACCTTCTGGTCTTGATGAGGCATTAGCAAACAAGAATTGGAAAGAGGCCATGAACTCTGAGTATGCAGCACTAATGAGGAACCAGACATGGCACTTGGTTCCACCGTAGAAATGAAGAAATATAATTGGGTGCAAATGGGTTTACAAGATTAAAAGGAAGGCTGATGGGACTTTGGACAGGTATAAAGCTAGGCTAGTAGCTAAAGGGTTTAAACAGAGATATGGCATCGACTATGAAGATGCGTTTAGTCCGGTTATTAAGGCAGCGACAATCCGAGTTATCCTGTCTTTAGCTGTCTCATGTGGCTGGTCCCTTCGGCAACTGGACATACAAAATGCCTTCTTACATGGTCTCTTAGAGGAAGAGGTGTATATGCATCAGCCTCCAGGTTTTGAAGATCCAAAGAAACCAAATTTTGTATGCAAGCTGGACAAAGCACTGTATGGGCTCAAACAGGCTCCAAGGGCTTGGTATTCTCGCCTCAGTGACAAGCTAATTCAGTTGGGATTCTAGGCGTCCAAGGCAGACACTTCATTGTTTTACTTTAGCAAGGGAGGCATCACGATGTTTATACTTGTCAACGTCGATGACATCATTGTTGCAAGTTCAAGTGAAGCAGCCACGGCCACCTTACTTCAAGATCTTAAAGGGGAATTTGCTCTGAAGGATCTCGGTCCTCTACATTACTTTCTTGGTATTGAGGTCACAAAAGTGCGTGATGGCATTGTTCTCACACAGGAGAAGTATGTGTCAGACTTGTTAAAAAGAGTTAGCATGGGAGATTGTAAATCGGTAAACACACCTCTTTCTAGCAGTGAGAAGTTATCTTTGTTTGAAGGAACTCCATTAGGTCCAAGTGACGCAATAAGGTACAGAAGTGTCATTGGGGCATTACAGTACTTGACTCTCACTAGACCTGACATTGCATTTGTTGTAAACAAGGTGTGTCAGTGTAAGGAAAATGGACCCTAAGCCCATTTACTTTGGATTTTGGTGTTTAATGACCAACACAACCAAATTGGACTAATGAATTTGCAAGTGTTTGCTTTGTAGTCCAACAGGGTGCAAGACGTGACTTGGACGAAGGCGACGTGATGATCCAATGATCAACACCTTAAGCAAGACCTTAGGAGCACAAGAAAAGACCCAAGATATCAAGCAAAGTCCAAGCATAAAGATAGGAACCAAGCCACACGCAAGATCACGAAGAAACGAGCTCGCAGACGCAACCGGACGCAAGGACCAGACGCTAGAAGCACGACCGGATGCTGGACCGGTGGCTCGGTAGACAAGCGACCGGACGCAAGGATCGGACGCTGGCGGCAACCGACCGAACGTAGGAACGCAGCGTCCGATCGAGTACAGAAAGGTTCCAGAGCGGCATATCTATGACTGGACACGTCCGGTGGTAGGTGACCGGACGCTAGCCAGCGTCTGATCAGTGTTTTGCCGGCTCAATGGTCGAGATGATCGGATGCGTCCGGTCAGGACGATTCAGCGTCCGGTCAGTAGCAGTTTCACGGAAATTCGACACCAACGGCTACTTTCTTAGTGGGGCTTATAAATACAACCCCCAACCGGCCATTTGAGGTGTGTGGAGCTGAGGAAACATACCAAAAGTGTTGATACACTATTTGAGTTATCTCCACATGCATAGTGCTTAGTGTTTTATTAGGTGATTAGCATAAGTGCTTTGCGAAGTGCTTAGGTTGATTAGACCACCGCTTATGCGCTTGCTCTAGGTGTTTGCCTAGTATTTAAGTGAGGTTTGCATACCTCTTGCCACCTCGTGCTTGCGAGCACAAGTGTTGTACATCGGAGGGGCTTGAAGTCTTGCGAGATCACACCAACCGCGTTTATGGTGTGGCCGCCACCGTGTACCGGAGGGAACAAGGCCCGCGGCATTTCGGCCGGAAGCTTGATAGTGAAGATGGCGGGGAGCATCCAGGAGAGGCTTGTCGAGAGGCACATCGGAGACCCACTTGCGCGTGGGGAAGGCCCGAGGCTATCCATAGAGTTATCCGACCAGGAGCTTGGCCCTTGCGAGGGATTCCTTGCGAGGGGCTCCAACGAGGACTAGGAGGAAGCTTGCGCGCTTCTCGATACCTCGGTAAAAATACCGGAGTCATCGACGGGAGTTTGCATATCTCTACCTTGCTCTTTAGCTTTCGCATTTACTTTGTTTACTTTACTACGTTTGTGGTAGAGATAGCTATACACTAGCAAAACCATAGTTGCACATCTAGATAATTTATCTATTGCATATGTTTTTGCTAGGGTTAGAAAAAGAGGTCATAGTTTAGAGTTAGAATTTTAAGTTGCCTAATTCACCCCCCCTCTTAGGCATCACGGTACCTACAATTGATATTAGAGCCGGTTGGCTCATATTTGGACCTTTGACTTAACCGCCATTGAGCCGACGCTATTGTAGAGTGGTTGGGATGGATACCGCTAGGCCTCCACAATTTAACGGCACTAACTTCCCATACTATAAAGCTAGAATGGCTTGCCACCTTGAGGCGGTTGATTTGAGTGTATGGAGAGTCACTCGTGACGGGATAAACCCATCAAGAATCCCAAAAAACCCACAAAGAGTAACGAAAAAGAAATGCATTTCAATGCTAGAATTAAGAATTGCTTGTTTGAATCCTTTAGCATGGATGTATTTAACCAAGTGTTCACCTTAAATACGACATATGAAATTTGGTTAAAACTCCAAGAGCTCCATGACGTCACAAGTAATGTCCGTGAGCAAAAACATTATCTAGCCAAGCAAAATTATGATTCCTTTGCTATGAATGATGATGAGCTTGTTTATGATATGTATTCTTGATTGAATCTAATCATCAATGAGCTCCATTCAATAGGATTATTAAAGCTAGATGATGCGAACATCGTGAGGAAGATCATCTTCGTTCTACCACAAAAGAAATATGCAAGCATCATCACCATCCTTCACAACATGGAGAACTTGAGCACCATGACCCCAGGCATTATCATTGGAAAGCTAGTGGCATTTGAAATGTCACGTAAGATGGGTCAAGGAGAAGCATCTTCATCAAGCAAAGGCAAAGCTCTCGCTTGTAGTGAGAAGAAAAAGTTGAAGGGTAAGAAAGTTGAGTCAATCTCAAGCTCAAAGCTCCTCAAGTGAAGAAGAAGATGAGGAGGATGATGATAATGAAGATTCAAGTGATGATGATCAATCTTCCTTCTCCACCTCCGACCTTGATGAAGAATCAATCAAATTAATCAACAAGGTGGAGAAGATGATCCAAAGGCTCAATGTCAAGGGTGTGCCCATCCAAATTCAAGATCTCATTTTCACCAATCAAAGAAATGAGCAAAGAAAGAGAGGATGCTATGGATGCGGCGAGATGGGGCACTTTGTGGAAGTTTGTCCAAACAAGCCCACACCCAAGGTAAAGAAGAAAGCGTGCAAGAACAAAGCCCTCACATCAATAAGGTCATGGGATGATTCTTCAAGTGAAGAAGATCATCACAAGAGGCAAGGGCGCAAGCACTCATCATCAAGCTCTTCTCGTGTGTGCCTTATGGCATGAGGTAATGAAAGCTCATCCTCTAGTAAGAGCGATAGTGATGATGATTTGCCTTCTTATAATACAATTATGCAACAAAATCTTAAATATGCTAAAGTTTGCACTAGTCAACAAAAGAAGCTCAAAAATTTAAAAGAAGAGCTAGGTAGTTCACAAGAAGCATACAAAAATTTGCTTGAATAATATGAAAACCTTGTAAATCTCAATGTTGAACTATCCACTAAAATTGAGCAACTTGAGGCTAGTGCAACAACAAATGCATGCACAATCAATGATGAGCAACTTTTAAAGAAAAATGAAAAATTAAAAGAAAAGTTAGCTAGCTCACAAGAAGCATATAAAAGTTTACTTGCTAAAATGGAAACTATGTGCAAACATTGTGATGAGCTAACTAATAAAGTTGCTAATCTTGAAGCCATTAGCACAAACCCCACCAAGGCATCTAAAAAGAAAAGTTCTATCTTTAACATGTCAAAAAGGGATGCCTCTACTTCTTTTAATGATTTATGTTTAGACTCATCTTTGTGCAACCAAGTTTGTATTGAGAAAGTTATTGTAGATACATGCACACAAAAGGTTGCAAAGGAGAATGAGCAACTCAAGTAAGAAGTAGCTCGCCTCACCAAGGACTTGACTCAAGAAAAAGGCAAGGCGAAGCAAACCCAACTTCATGAAGATAACACCGTCAAGGGAGTGAAGAAGCTTGATGAAGGACAAACCGTGGTTTGTTACGTGTGCCACAAGGAAGGTCACAAGTCCTATGAGTGCAAGGTGAAGAATGGGGGAGGAGCAAAGAAAAAGGAGAAAAAGCAAACAAGCAAGCTCTCCAACACCTACACCAACAAGGTGGACAAGAAGGCCTCCACACCTTATCTCTTGAAGAAGAAGAAAAGTGACAAGGTGGTGGCCATCAAGGTGAACAAGCAAGCCAACAATGGGGTCAAACGTTTTTGGGTGCCAAAGGAAATCATCTCCAACATGAAGAGCACCAAGAAAGTTTAGATCCCGAAAGGGAAGTGAGAAGTCCGTCAGAGTTCAGAGAATTTGGAGACTTGGCAAAGTGTGGGTGCACTTCATGGGGTGCATCATGATGGACAAAATCATTACCAAGTGGGTTAGTGAATACTATGGACCCAAATTCCCCTTCCCATGTTAGGGTAACTAGATGTTATTACTTTTAATTGGTACATCTTGCAATTAGATTTTCCTACAATTGGTATCTTTAAGCATCTAGTTACTCTTCATACCTAGGTTTGCATTTGTATGCTTATATCTTTTGTCATGCATACACTAGGTATTTCATATGGTAGGCTTGCTCGATTACATTCTTAACCCTTGGAGCAAACCTACATGGTGTTAAAATTGCTTAGAAGCATGGCACATAGCTTGTCTTACTTTTGTTTATCTAATATGTGCCAAATTCTAAAATTATAGATAATCTCTCCCGAATATCTATTTTGAAAATGATTCTCACATTCATGAGATGTCATCTTTCAAGTGGTATTTTTTATTCTAAAATCAATGTGCATGATTTCTACAAAGTATTCTACTTTTGTGTGCACATATTTTGGAGGAGTAATTCTACAACTTGGATGCTTTGAGACTAACACTTTTTCAAATGGTATCAATTTTTCAAACATATGTGTAGTAGTCTCATTGTAAGGAAATTGGAGTCCCCGGAGTTAAGCATCATTCTTTAATTGGCATCATCATGTTGATTTCATTTCATATTTATATGCTTTCTCCATGCATTATATAGATTAAACTCTTTTGTGCAATAAATTGCTATTTATGCATATGCTTTGCGTTCTACCATATGTATGTATACATTTAGGGGGAGCTTAGTCTATATAATGTGAGAGTCAAATTTTGTGTTCCATTTCATTCTATACACAAAGGATCACGAAATTTGACCCTCTCTTGTGCTACTAATGTCTTCCTTTTCGGTGCTTGATGCCAAAGGGGGAGAATTTAAAGGACCAAAGGCAAGCATCAAGTTGATGTCTACAAGTGGTAATGGTCCAAGAAAGGGAGGAAAGTGGATTATGGATTAGACTAAGTAATGGTAAAATTTGTAGGAATCTATAATGACACATAGGGACTTTTGTAAGGGCAAGATGGTCTTCGATTGGTATCGGAGTAGGATTTTCTAGCATCATATAACCTTGCCCTTTGCATTGCATCCTAGCAAGTAGATAGTTTTTAAATTTCAAAATCTCTATCATTTGCTTGCTTTGGTCGTGTTGTCATCAATCACCAAAAAGGAGGAGATTGTAAGAAAAAAGGACCCTAAGCCCATTTACTTTGGATTTTGGTGTTTGATGACCAACACAACCAAATTGGACTAATGAATTTGCAAGTGTTTGCTTTGTAGTCCAACAGGGTGCAAGACGTGACTTGAACGAAGACGACGTGATGATCCGATGATCAACACCTTAAGCAAGACCTTAGGAGCACAAGAAAAGACCCAAGATATCAAGCAAAGTCCAAGCATGAAGATAGGAACCAAGCCGTACGCAAGATCACGAAGAAACGAGCTCACAGACGCAACCAAACGCAAGGACCGGACGCTGGAAGCGTGACCGGACACTGGACCGGTGGCTCGGTAGACAGGCGATAAGACGCAAGGACCGGACGCTAGCGGCAACCGACCGGACGCAGGAATGCAGCGTCTGATCGAGTACAGAAAGGTTCCAGAGCGGCATATCTGTGACCAGACGCGTCCGGTGGCAGGCGACCGGACGCTAGCCAGCGTCCGATCAGTGTTTTGCCAGCTCAACGGTCGGGACGATCGGACGCGTCCAGTCAGGACGATTCAGTGTCCGGTCAGTAGCAGTTTCGCGGGAATTCGACCCCAACGGCTACTTTCTTAGTGGGGCTTATAAATACAACCCCCAACCGGCCATTTGAGGTGTGTGGAGCTGAGGAAACATACCAAGAGTGTTGATACACCATTTGAGTGATCTCCACATGCATAGTGCTTAGTGTTTTATTAGGTGATTAGCATAAGTGCTTTGCGAAGTGCTTAGGTTGATTAGACCACCGCTTATGCGCTTGCTCTAGGTGTTTGCCTAGTATTTAAGTGAGGTTTGCATACCTCTTGCCACCTCGTGCTTGCGAGCACAAGTGTTGTACATCGGAGGGGCTTGAAGTCTTGCGAGATCACACCAACCGCGTTTGTGGTGTGGCCGCCACCGTGTACCGGAGGGAACAAGGCCCGTGGTGTTTCGGCAGGAAGCTTGATAGTGAAGACGGCGGGGAGCATCCGGGAGAGGCTTGCCGAGAGGCACATCGGAGACCCACTTGCGCGTGGGGAAGGCCCGAGGCTATCCACGGAGTTACCCGACTGGGAGCTTGGCCCTTGCGAGGGATTCCTTGCGAGGGGCTCCAACGAGGACTAGGGGGAAGCTTGCGTGCTTCTCGATACCTCGGTAAAAAATACCGGGAGTCATCGACGGGAGTTTGCATATCTCTACCTTGCTCTTTAGCTTCCGTATTTACTTTATTTACTTTACTACGTTTGTGGTAGAGATAGCTATACACTAGCAAAACCATAGTTGCACATTTAGATAGTTTATCTATTGCATATGTTTTTGCTAGGGTTAAAAAAAGAGGCCATAGTTTAGAGTTAGAATTTTAAGTTGCCTAATTCACCCTCCCCTCTTAGGCGTCACGGTACCTACAGTCAGTTTCTCCATGCTCTGACTACAACACACTGAGAGACAGTAAAACGAATTTTGAGATATGTGAAACAATGCACCAAGCTCGGTTTGAAGATTCATAGGTCGGCTTCTACCCTAGTTAGTGCCTTCTCTAATGCTGACTGGGCTGGCTGTGTTGATGACCGAAAGTCCTACTAGAGGCTTTGCAGTATTCTTAGGCGGAAATCTTGTATCATGGAGTGCAAGGAAACAACCCACAGTATCTCGCTCTAGTACAGAAGCAGAGTACAAAGCGATTGCCAATGCCACAGCTGAGGTAATGTGGATCCAGACTTTATTATATGAGATAGGGGTTAAAGCACCTAGAGCAGTCAGATTATGGTGTGATAATCTAGGAGCCACCTATCTGACAAGCAACCCAGTGTTTCATGCTCGAACAAAACATATTGAGGTGGACTATCATTTTGTGAGAGATCGTGTGAAGCAAAAGCGACTTGAGATCGACTTTGTGTCTTCTAAAGATCAGATGGCGGATGGATTCACCGAGGCTTTGTCGGTTCGGTTAATGGAGAACTTCAAGATCAATCTCAACTTAACAATTGAGGGAGGCTGTTAGAAGTAAAGTTTGTAACGTGTAAACATGCATGACACATATGTAATCTGCTAACATGGAAACCTATCACCGTCACCGTCACCGTCGCAGTAGTAGTCGTCGTCGTCGTCGCCGCTTACAACGTCGAAGTAGAGGAACCCTTGCAGGGTCCGGGGGATATCCTTGCAGTAGAGGAACCGCTTACGACGTTGAAGATGAGGTCGAAGTAGGGGAACCGCTTACGATGTCGAAGATGAGGTCACGCCAGGGTTTGGAGACGCACTTGGATCGACAAAGCGCCTTTGGCGCGGAGGCGCGATAGGATCTCCACGAGGGCGTCGTCGGGGAGGCGGGGCACCACAAGCGAGCTGCTATCGGATCCATCCATGCCGTTGTCTACTGAGGGAGATAAAGGCGAGGCCGTGAGGTGCTGAGCACTGCACACTCGCACGAAAGAGAGACTGAGAGAAAGCAACGCACCGTGGGTGGAGCGGGAGGACGATCTCGTCAGATGCCGAAGAGGTTGGGGAGATCACTGAGTGTGCCGCCAGCCAGTGACTCTTTTTTTTTTGGCTAGCCAAGTGACTGATTTTTGTGAAGGAAAGAGAAAGAGGAGGAGCCGAGGAGAATTTATCGTCCCGTTCGTTTGGCTTATAAGCCGTATTTTTCAGTCAATGAATATTATTTTTCTCTCATAATAAATCAGTCAACAGTTCAGCCATGGTTTATAAGTCAAACGAACAGGACATATGTTTAGGCTGACGGAGGTAACCTGGTAGGCGTGCTCCTCATTTATTTTAGGCGCGCAACCCAAGTCGCACTTTCGTAAAAAAACCCGATCAACAGGCCTGTTGGCTTCGAGTGGAAAGCCATGCTGCCGTTGTACACAGCCTGTTCGTTTCATCATAAACGATCGTAGATTATTTACTACTGGTTGGTTTGGTATAAGAGAAAAATACTATTCCAGCTTATAATCCACGATCGTATACGAGCAAGCGAACAGGCTGACAGTTTTGGAAACAACGGTTGAAGTTGACCATACCTAATTTTTTAGAACAGAAAATATGTGCTCCAACACAATTTTTTTACAACAACTTTTAATATATAACATTAAAGCACAGTACATCGGTGTCGAAAAAATTCCCAGATTACAAAGCACAGTCAAGTAAAATCTACTGCTGATTTGTTTCTGAAGATATAGGTGATGCTTCCGTCGAGGACGTGGGGCCCATCGGGGCCAAAGGGCCCATGAGAAGTGGTCACGATAGAAGCTTCGGTTTAATCCTATTTATACATGGGATCCACGCGTCCGTGGTAAAAATAGAAAATCTCTTCTCTTATTTATCTTCGGTTTAGTCCTATTTATACATGGTATCCACGCGTCCGTGGTAAAAATAGAAAATCTCTTCTCTTGTTTATCTGTATCTCCTCTTCTCTTGGTGACGACGGAGCACTGACGGGAGCAGCTGCTCATCGGCACGGCATGGTATTGTGGCTACTTCCCATACAACGCGCTGTAGCTTGTGTTGTGCTCGCCTAGCTCAGCGGTTTGATGCATGTACATCTTGAGACAACCAGTATAAACTCGTTTTATTAGACCGTTGTATTTTTCATATAGTGTTCGTACGTCATTTTGTATAAACAAATATATCTAAATAAATGTATGATGAGAAAGAGAAATGTGCACTACCGTGAGCGTTCTAGAGTACCGCTTTAATTCCTTCCCTTCTTGTATCTTTATCTAGGTTATATTTTCACCGTGTCTGGAAAGACGATATTTCTATTGGGAGTTGTTTGCATCCCATAAACTAAAACCAGTATTTGGAAAATGCTTCTCATTTCAGTATTATATTATTTTGTAATTCTTCTCAATTCCTGATAACAAAATAGGGTCCTAACGAAATTCCACAGTGTGTAACGAGAGGCACAGGCCGTGTTTGCATATTTTCGCTTTGGCCTTTGTTTGAATTCTCTGCTCTAACGTTTAGTGGCTAAAGTTGAGAACAAAAACTTTTCACTACTTCTGCTTACTTGTATGATATAAAATTCTTGTGAGATTGGCTAAATTTTAGACAATAGTTTAGATCTCGTGACCTAAAGTTTAGACTTTAAATCAAACTGGGCCTTAATAAGCCCTAGCGTCGTAACTGCTGCCTGCCGGATCAGTCCACAGCCCACTAAAATCAGCAGGTCGCCCAGGTGGACGCCACCGCGCCACTTAATCCGCCGACGCCATTGCGACGGGGGCCCAGATCAACGCGCTTCCCAGCCCACAGCCCACTAAAATCCCAGGTCGCCCAGGTGGACGCCACCGCGCCACTTCGGCACGGCCCAAAAGGACAAGCCGCCGCCGGCCGAACCCCACACCGCTCAATCCAGCCTCCGCCTCGCCGCCGCCGCCGCCTGTGCCGCTCCTGGCGCGCCGCGTCCATCGGCCATGCCCCCCCTCGCCCGCGCGCTCCGGAGCCTCGGCCAGGCGGCGGCCGCGCGGGAGGGCCCTCTCCTCGCGTGGCTCTCCTCGAGGTCGGCCGCCTTCTCCTCCGCGCCGCCGGAGTACGACATGCCGTCGGTGACGTGGGGCGTTATCCAGGGGCGCAAGGAGCGCCTCGTCTCGCGCGTGCTGGCGCTCGACTTCCTCCGCTCCGCGGGCGTCTCCGACCCCGCCGGCGAGCTCGAGGCGGTCGAGCTCCCCTCCTCCCTCGAGGTGCTCCAGGAGCGCCTCGACTTCCTCCTCCGCCTCGGCCTCTCCACCGACGACCTCTCCAACTACCCACTCCTCCTCGCCTGCTCCCTCCGGAAGAACGTCATCCCCGTCCTCTCCTACCTCGAGAAGCTCGGAGCCACGCGCGCCCGCCTCGCCGCTTTCGTCCGCGCCTACCCGGCCTGCCTCCACGCCTCCGTCGCCGTCGACCTCGCTCCCATGGTCAAGGCGCTCCGTGGCCTGGACGTCGATCGCCAGGACCTCCCCCGCGTGCTCGAGCGGTACCCCGACGTCCTGGGGCTCAAGCCCGACGGCACAATCAGCACCTCCGTCGCCTACCTCGTCGGCATCGTCGGCGTGGCACCACGAGACATCGGTCCCATGGTAACGCACTTCCCTTTCTTCCTTGGCATGAGGGTTGGCACTACCATCAAGCCGTTCTGCGACTACATCACCTCCCTCGGGTTGCCCATGCGGATCCTGGCGAGGATCCTAGAGAAGCGGCCTTACATTCTCGGCTATGACCTTGAGGAAACGGTCAAACCAAACGTGGAGGCACTGCTCAGCTTTGGCATTCAGAAGGAGGCCCTGCCATTGGTGATTGCACAGTATCCACTTATACTCGGGCTGCCACTGAAAGCGAAGCTAGCAGCACAACAGTACTTCTTCAACTTGAAGCTCCAAATTGACCCCGATGGGTTTGCCCGTGCAGTTGAGAAGTTGCCACAGCTTGTAAGCTTAAATCAGAATGTGATATTGAAGCCTGTGGAATTCCTCCGTGGACGAGGGATCTCCAATGAGGATGTTGCTCGGATGGTGGTCCGCTGTCCTCAGATTCTACTGCTGCGGATCGAGCTCATGAAGAACAGTTTGTACTTCTTCAAGAGTGAGATGAAGAAACCAATGAGTGAATTGTTGGAATACCCAGAATATTTTACTTACAGCTTGGAGTCAAGAATCAAGCCTAGGTATATGAGAGTTACAAGTAAGGGGATTAAGTGTAGTTTGGATTGGTTCCTGAACTGCAGTGATATGAGGTTTGAGGACAGGATGCAAGGGGATTTTATTGAAGGGGATGCACCAGGACCTTCGTTTACTATGGGTGGGAAGCTTCAGATGCCAAGCAGCCAGCTAGTGTCAGATGATGATACCGAGGATACCGATGATGAGGTGCTATATAGGCGGACGGTCATGATCTAGTGAGTGTAATTTATTTCTTGTTGGTTTTCTTTGAACAAGGCCTTAGCTGCATTAGCTTTTGTGATGATTCATGAAATTACAAAAATTCCCATTTTTTGTTACAGATTTGGTGGAGGATAATCCCAAAGGTCTTTCATGTCATGTTTCCCGCAGTATCATATAAGCAAGTAAGTACTGGTTTAGTAATTTGCTCTTTTTCTTGAACATGTCAAAGAACATCTATTCTAGTTCTGAACTTCTGATAGTTAGGGCTTGTTTGTTTTAGCTCTGGATTCTTAAAGGCTAATTATAGGTTGTAGCAATGTTTTCAAGTCGTCCGATTAATCGCGATTAATTGTCCTAATCAGTCCCTGGTGACTGATTAGGGGTACCGTCGACTTGTATTAATCATCCTAGTCGGTCCCATGGCGACTAGGTTCGACTGGACGACATGAAAACATTGCCTATAATGTCAACACCCTCTTGGAAGTTTTTGTACTGTTCAATATAATATAGTCTGGGGTTTTAATCATAAATTAAATAATTGTACAAAATTTTGAAGCTAATTCTAGTTTGTTGCGTAATTTTTCAAGGCTTAAAGTTTATACTATTACTATAAGCCAATTGTATAGTAGCTTGTTTGCATTTTTAAAATATAAATATGTTAACTATGTAGGCATCCTCACATGCTAGGTGATAAGACACCAGAACATGATTCATGAGCGTTCTCTTGGCACCAGCTACAGTAGTCTGAGGGCTGCCCTAGCAACAACTCAGAGGCATTATAACGACTCTGATGGTACTCGGGCACAACCTTTGATCATATGCCCCAGGGATGAAAGTGGGAGGTCCATTGATAATGTAAGCAGGAGATTGAAGAGTTGTAGTAAAACAATATGACGCGCTGGTATCAAAAATCTCCTTCCATCTGAACAGGTGATTGTTTCATTGATTAATCAATGCTACTCTAAGACAGGTCAGGGGGTGATCATACAATAGGATCAGATATTTGTAGCATGTGCACTATCTACTATTTGTAACTGAAATGTCCCACATAACTTTTACCCTACGAAATAGAACCTCGTGTACAGCTCGATTGTGTTCCATGAAACCATCTTGCCATAGCCTATTAATTACTATATGCTCATGATTTTCTTGAAAATTTGACGTTAAATGCATTGTGGACATTTATGAGCTTCTCACTGTTCAAAGCATCGTGGCATCTTTTGATCTGAGTGCAGTAATACAATTTGGTTCATCCAATCTTAATTTCAAGTCAGAAGCAAAGATAGATTGATGATCTACTGAAGTTATTTAATTTGGTGAACAGTTGCTCTCCTTTCTGGTGTGTCGTCCTAGTCCTAGTACAGGTGGTGGAACTTCTTCTAAATTGTGTTTTTCTTTGTAACGAATGATCGAGCTACTGACATACTTGTCGTGGAGAGAGAGCGCTATTTCTCCTGCAGTCTGCAATTGGTAGTTGTGTTCTGCATAGTTTTTTTTTCTTTGGAAAGACCAAGTTCTGCACGGCATAGCTGCATAAGCCTCAGCAGATGTTCAGGTGCATGCAGATATTTGCATTGCACAGGTCATTGCTGGAGATAACATAGGTAGTATTGTTCTGAACATGGTTATCAGTTATTGTAGAAACAGAACACATGGAATGATGGAAGGGGAAAGCTCTAATCATTTATAGTAACTCGTTAAGCTATCAGTCAGCCAGTCAATCCAGTCCGAAGTTAGTTAAGGTTAGCAAAACTTTCAATGCAAACGCTTGGTAATCTGCCAAAAATCGATATAGTTAGTGAGGATTTCATCCCAAGCTAATTTTTTGGTTCATATTATGGGATCCGAAGGAAAAGCTAATTTTGCGGTTCTTATGACATCTGCAGAAGGACAATAACAGGAGTGTTTTGGTTTGAAGAATCGATCCATTCTAGATAGAGTGACTCATCATGAGTCTAGTTCTCAAATATAGTGGAATAATAACTTCATTGATAAATTAGTATTATTTATTAGCTTATGAGGAATAAAGTGGTGATGAATCAACTTATTCCATTCAACAAACCACACAGAAAAACTAAAGAGTGAGATGAGATGGACTACTTCATTCCAAGAAAAACACCCTCTAAAACAGCTTATGACTATTTACTCCAACTAAATTGAGGCCCACGTTGTTCTTATGTCAGCTATCTCAAAATTTGGTCGCATGAAATTTTTATGTGTTGAGCTTAATTTTACTGGAAATGATATGCGTAGATTTGTTCAAAATGTAGCTTTCATAATTTTTTCCCTAAATTGTAAGGCATTCTTGTGAATTAACTCTCACAAAACACGCGGATCATATGTGTACCACAAGACTTGAAGTATGGTAGGTACAAGATGACCCAAACAAAATTAAAGGCTTATTATATGCGTCATTTGCTTTGCCTCTTAATTTGTCATAAAATTATAAAGATGTTTTGTATTTTAGGACGAATGGAGTAAAAAATAGCTTTATTATAATACTTCTAGTAAAGTTGTGTTAATTTGGAGTACCGTTAATGTCCAAATCATAGGGTGCAGTTTCTCCCTTAAGACCTTGTTTGAATGTATGTGTATTCACTTCAATCCACTTGTGTTAGAGTGGATTGTAAATGAAATTTAGTTTAATTCCACTCCAATCCATTTCAACATATGTGAATTGAGACGAATACATGTGCATCCAAACAAGTCTAAGCGAACATCAATGAACTAGTCCTGCAAAAGGCACTGCACCAGCTCTATAAATAAAGGGAATTGCTAGCGCCCGGATGTCCGATCCGGGCGCTAGCGTCCGGACGCTCGAGGCAGTTGCATCTGACCGCGCCCGCCTACCGCCTACCCGCCCCCGTTCTCGCGCATGCCTCGATCCACGCTTGTTTCCCCGTGCTTGCCGCTCGCACCCCTGCGCGCCCCCAGCTCACCCCCGCAGCCTATCCCCCACAGCCCGCCGCTTCCGCCTTCGCAACGCCCCATGTGCGCGACGAGCATGCCCCATTCGCCCCCCTGACCGCAGCACCCCCATCCGTTGACCCCCAATGCCTCCGCCCACTATCCCTCCCGCGAGCCACGCGCCCCTGGCCGACTGGCTCGCCCCCCCGACCGAACAACATAGAAAGCTAGAATAAAACGCGTGCAGCAACATGGAACAACTACTGCAACATTAGGCTCAAGCAGCTGAAACACCATGAACATATTATTGCAACAACATGAAACAATTGCTACAACATTTGGCTGAAGCAGCTGAAACACCATGAACATATTATTACAACAACATGGAACAACCGCTGCAACATTAGGTTGAAAGCATATGAAACAACGCTCAAATAAAAAACACTTGCAACAACGTGGAATAACTACCGCAACATAAGACTGAAAGCAACTGAAACAATTTGGAAAGTATTATTGCAACAATTGAGTGAATCATATGAAAACATCCAGACCAGAAAAACGATTGCAACATCGTGTAGAAACACGTGAAACATTTTGAACAAAGTGCTTGCAACAATCCTTTGAAATATTTGCAACATATCAACAAAAGTGCAACATGCCAGATCTACTTTTGCAATCAACCATATGATTCTACTGCAACATACCTCTAAAGCTTCTGAAACAATTGAAAGACACAATTGCAACATGGGGGGAAGAGAAGAGAGCCTGGCGCGGGAAGCGCCATGGCCACCGGATCTCAGGAGTCCGGAGCTCCTTGTGGGGGAGGACGTCGGTGTGGGGGAGGGGGGAGGAGGGACGTCGGGGTGCGGGAACGAGCAGCCGCGGAGGAGGACACCGAGGTCGGGGAAGGAGCGGTGCGGGCGGGGGCGGTGCCGCCGGGGTGGGGGAGAAGGGACGTTGGGGTGCAGGAAGGAGCCGCCGTGGATGAGGACGCCGGGGTCGGGGAAGGAGCGGTGCGGGTGGGGGCGGCGCCACACGAGCAGCTCGGGAGGGGTGCGCCGGCGAGCGGCCTAGGCGGGGGCGGCACCAGTGAGCGGCTCGTTGCTACGGCGAGCGGGGGTGCACGGCTCGGGCGGAGCGGCGCCGCGAGCGGCTCGGGAGGGAGCGGCGGCGAGCATCTCGTTGCTAACCGAGAGGGGGCGCACCGTATGGAGCGGGTGGAGCGACGTGGGGCAAGCGGATAAGGATAAGCCGCGAGCGAGTGGAGAAGAGCGAGCCACGTCCGGAAGTGAAGTGATGGGTCGGACGCCCGACATATATCATTACCCATAAATAAAACCCCCTTTTGTCTTGCACTCTGTACCATGCAGCTAACGACTCGAGACGTACACAACAGCTAAGCTACAAGTTTCCTGTGGACAACGGGCAAGCGCAGCTCAGCTAGAAGCCTACTAGAACAATGGCAACGTTTGGTAGGGCAAGACCTGCTCTGCCAGTAGTCCCATGGTCTTGCGCCATGGCCACGGCGCTGGCTCTCGCGACGGTGATGCCTGTTACGTCCGGAAAGGGAGACGAGGCGGCCGCCGTCTCAAGGATCGCGGCAACCTCGCCGGCGTCCACCACGAACGTGAGGTCGCTCTGCCGGTCGACGCCGTACCCGCGCGCGTGCGAGACCGCGCTCACGTCGGCTGAGGCGCGGTCGGCGCGGGACCCGTTCGCGGCGTCCGTCCAGTTCGCGATGGCTCGGGCGACGACGGCGCGCGCGCTGGCGCGGAACCTCTCCGCGTCCGCGGCGTTGCCCGCCCCGGCGCCGGCGCCGTCGGGCATGCACGACTGCGCCCTGCTGCTCGGCATCAGCCTCGCGCAGCTCGGCGACGCGCTCGCGGGGTCCGCGGCCTACGCGGACGGGGCCACGACGTGGCTCAGCGCCGCACTGACGAACCAGGGCACCTGCCGCGACAGCCTGGCCGCCGTGCCGCTGCCGGACGATCCCGCGGGTAGCGACGCCGTTCGCAGGCAGGTCGCCGCGCTCGCGCGGTTCATAAGCCGCTGCACGTCAGGAAGGTCAAGAAGGGCGGGAGCGGCGGGGGCGTCCCGCCGTCCACGCCGTCACGTGAAGGCACCGCGTTCCCGTCCTGGGTGTCCGAGCACGACAGGAGGCTCCTGGAATCGCCGTCCCCGGCGACCACCAAGGACGACGACATCGTCGTCACGCCGGACGCCGTGGTGGCGCTGGACGGCAGCGGGACGCACACGAGCATCAACGAGGCGATCGCCGCCGTCACGGCGGAGGTGAGCACCGAGGCGAGCGGCGGCCGCGGAGCAGGAGTCTCCACAAGGAGGAAGGTGATCCACGTAAAGGCCGGGCGGTACGAGGAGAGCGTGAGCATCTCGTACCAGCAGGCAAACGTGATGTTGGTGGGCGACGGCAAGGGGAAGACGATCATCGACGGCGACAGGAGCGTCGCCGGTGGATACACCACCTGGTCCTCCGCCACCGTCGGTACGTACTACATGGCACATGCACGCATGCATGCCTGCATCTTCAGCCCTTTGCACGAGCACGTACCTAGCTAGTCTTTTGATTGAAGTGCAATCAATAGCTTAAAGTAGATCTCACAAAAGGCACGACAATTACCAATTGAAAGGCATCGTCGAAGCTTTATTAATACTCCTATTCAGTAGCCACTCGTCTAAAGTATACTAGTACCTCCAAAAATCCGTTGTTTTAGTTTTGTACTAAGATAAATTTCTTGTAACTCTGACCAAGTGTATAGAACCTAAAGTGAGATTCTTTAAATCCATTTATTAAATATATCTTGATGGTGGATTTACTTGTTAGTGTAGATAACGTGTGTCTTGATGTTTCTAAACTACTCCACCATCAAGATATATTTAATACTCTAATTCTACGTACTTTGTCATAAGTCAAACTTATCTACTCTAATTCTAGTTTTGTTATAAGTCAAACTTATCTAACGTTGACCAAACTTTTGAAAATGTTACTCTAATGTTAGTGGAGTATACTCTAATTCTAGTTTTGTCATAAGTCAAACTTATCTAACGTTGACCAAACTTTTGAAAACAAATTAGCACCTACAAACTCAAGCAAATGCATTAAAAATATTTCATGGAGAATCAACAAAACTAAATTTGGCGTTGTAGATGCTTGTGTATTTTTCTAATGGTTAAAATTAAATAAGTTTAGCTTAGTATAAAGCCAAAGTGAATTATAATTTGGAACGGCGACTGTATTTTTCTAAAAAAAAAATAGTTCAAAGTCACAGGTCTTTGACTTTGGACAAGACTAGAAAGATCTACAATTTAGAGTGAATGAAGTAGCGTACACCCTCTGTCCCAAATAAATTAAGTGCATGCTCCGTATCTCGTATTCCATGAAATCAATCAAACTTAAATTTGACTAAAGTTTATAGAAATAGTATCAACATTTATGTCTAAATAGATTAACTATAAAAAATATATTACACTACGCATATTTGGTATCATAAATGGTATTAGTATTTTCAATAGATTTGATCAGAGTTGAAAATAACACAAAATTAGATGACTTTTTAAAAATGAGATCGTGCACTCTTTTTTGGGATGGATGGAGTATACAACTACTGATGGTTGCGCTATGAGCACCAGCAAATGCAAGGAGTGTGATGCTTCTTTC
Organism: Miscanthus floridulus; assembly: GCF_019320115.1. NCBI lineage: Eukaryota > Viridiplantae > Streptophyta > Magnoliopsida > Poales > Poaceae > Miscanthus > Miscanthus floridulus. Next base: position 220,404,565 of record NC_089587.1, on the reverse strand, counting down.
TTCACCACCGTGCCTTAGCAAGTTTTTCATTGTGACAGCTAGTTAGCGACCTGTAATCCTGACTCACCGGTAGTTAAGGAGTATTCCGGGCAGGATAATTGTGACAGCTAGCCTTCCAGCTAAACTCCTAGCTAGGACGGAGACCGGCTAGAGATAGGCTAGCGACCGCAATTGAGAGATGCATGATCCAGATGCTTCACTTACCATGTCGTTGTTCACGATCACATCTGAATGCCGTTCTCGACACGACAGCATCGTATAGTACACTCCATTGGCTTTTGTGATAGTAGATAATTTGAGTGGGTCCATATGATGCATGCATGCAGCTGCCATGGGCGCGGGCTTCATCCCCATCGCCAAGGGCGTGAGCATCCTCAACAGCGCCGGGCCGGGGCAGGGCCAGGCGGTGGCGCTGCTGGTGAGCAGCGACCGCTCCGTGGTGTACCAGTGCGAGGTGAAGGGTCACCAGGACACGCTGTTCGCGCACTCCAACCGCCAGTTCTACGCCGACACGGACGTCTCCGGCACGGTGGACTTCATCTTCGGCAACGCCGCCGCGGTGCTGCAGCGCTGCGACATCCAGGCCTGGAGGCCCCGACCGGGGCAACAGGACGTCGTCACGGCGCAGGGCTGCGCCGACCCCAACCAGAACACGGGGTTCTCCATCCACCGGTGCCGCGTCACCGGCACGCCGGAACTTGAGGAGACGCCGGTGTACCTCGGCCGCCCGTGGCGGAGGTACTCGCTGGTGTCCGTCATGGCGACCGCCCTCGACGCCGCTGGAGTGGTCCGGCCAGCCCGCGCCTGGTACCCTGTACTACGGGGAGTACCGGAACACCGGGGCCGGCGCGGCAACGGCCGGGCGGGTGACGTGGACTGGCGTGCACACGTCGATGTCCACGGAGGATGCCACGGGGTTCACCGTGGCGAATTTCATCATGGGAGATTCGTGGTTGGATGCCACTGGAGTCAAGTATACTTCGGGACTGTAATTAAGGAACGTTGTCATATCTGTATAACCTCCTACTAGTGTTATCGTCCATGCTGGTTCATATCACATCTCTATATGTTTTAATTTATTAGACACTTTTGGATATATAAAAACATGGACAGTTTGGTCTGATGCTTCAGAAAACCACACGAATTTCATCTCGTTCTTGTACTGAAAGTCGATGTATGCTCATACTCATGTAAATAAACGAACTAGAAATATTGCTGAACTCTAGATAGCTGATCGCTCCGTCTTCTTATTCTTGTGGTTGCTGTCACACGAAAGAACTCCAGATAGCTGATCCCTCCATCTTCGTATCATTTCAGAGCATCCTCGTCTTCCAATACCCGAAGCGTCGACAGCTCGATGAAATCAGTGACCCGGATTCCCATGTGCCTGCACCACAGTTTGATGGCAACAGAAAAGGCAGATCTGGGTTCAGGCATTCTGAATTTGTTCTGATCCTGCCCTGTTGTGTTGAGTTTTGTAAAGGAACAAAGTGATCGATCGAGTGAAATGAGATGCTAGCTACGTATACTAGAATGGGTTACAAGTCACTACCATGGGAAGCAGGCCTTCTCCGGCAGCCGCATCCCGAGCCGAGGCCCTTCGTCGAACCCTTCGCAGATCGCCTCCCCGCCGTCGTCTCTGTAGCACACCATCCCTCTCACCTGGTCCTCAAACACCTGCGTGCACAGAAAATTCTCACGAAAGAGTCACCCAGCCAGATTCATGTGCAGCTTCACTAGAAGCTATGGGAGCAGTAGCTAGACGGAATGCCGCTCACCGTCTTGATGGATCTTGCGGAGCTGGAGGACGGGTGCTAGTGGCTGCTGTGCGCTGTGGCGCTGAGCCTCAGTGTTGTTACCTTGCTTTTCCTTGTGCTGAATCTTGGGACGGCGGTGGTGGAAGGAAGGCCATGGCAGGAGCTCCTGATCGTCATTATTAGACTCTTGGAGCGAGCCCCGCTTGCCGGTTTTGGAAAAGACAAGTGTGGGTGGGGTGAAGTGGTTGATAAGCTCTTTCCGAGAACGAGCTTATTGCATTCTCGATTTGGCACACTGGTGCTTGCCTGACAGTGGTTGGTTGGTGCTGAACAAGATGGCATTTCTTATATGCAATGCTGCTATGTCCACAAGCAACTATCACCAAAAGGAGAATGGCTCACATTTGCTAGTGGAAATTCCTTCATCTTTTTTTTAAAAAAAACACACAAATATAGAGCTTGAGTTTTTTTTTTTACAAACAGATGTGATAACTAGTAAACACTAGTAGGAATATAACTCCAAATGTTTGAATAGAGAGGTTGCACACAGAGCTGCTTCATTTTCTTTTGGTTCTTTTGGAGGTGTTTTAAGGTTCATTTAGCACTACTAATAAAAAAAAGGTTCATTTAGCACTGTAATCTCATTTGGGTGTAACACATCTGCTTATCATGCTCCTTTAGTCCTTTCGGGGTTTTGCGGGCCTAACCAATCCCACCAGACAATATCCGCAAGATTGTTGATAATATTCTCTAATTCGTAGAACCGACAAATCCTTATCTGGTGATGTGGTACACTAGTATAATATTATACACAAAACAATTAGATATGTGTTGCCGATGGGGAACAAGACACCAAATCTGGTATCTTTACGACTATTCTGTTCCATGTGGCGTCTCGGTCATGATTTACGATTTCAAATGTTTTTTTTATAAACGATTTGAAATGTTTATGTCACTGTTTGTAGTGAAGATAGAAATTGACCTCACCGCTTCAAACATGCAAAGGAATTTGTTCATTACCCCTCACTGCCTCTCCCCATCCAAAATAGTATGTTCAGATCCCACAAAATTCAACCAAGACCTTTGAAGGAGTTTCACTCTAGCCAACCAGATTTACCTGTAATGACATGATGGTAACATACTAGTAAGTAGTAACTGCAACTTAAGAAACATCTGCAAGCCCAAATCTCAAGCATGTAGTGTATACATTCCCGCGAATCCGCATAACTACACTCCTGAAAGCCAGATTTCTCTGAGTCAGCCAGCTATTGTGACTAGTGTGAAGTTACATTGACAACGCGTCAACACCTAGTTGATCCACTGATGATTTATTTACAGAGTGCAATCATAGTTTAGCATTGGAAAGCCGTCCAGGGTTCACATTTGCAGGTCTCTTCTGCAGCAGGGTTTTAGGCCGCAGCACCTCATGCCATCCACTGAAAAGTGGACCACTTCCTTATTTACATGTTTTCGAGCCATTCCATCGCCTCTTGGAACAGAAGCCCAAGCAGAATACAGTGACTGTATGGCCTCTTCAGACAAACCGTTGCAACTAAGATCAAGCACCTTCAATTGCTTTGCTGAAATCAGGGCCTCCGCCAGTTCTTCAATAATATGACAAGAGTAAGAGTTTTTCTGCGATGAACTTGCACAGCTCCTATGTGGACCAGATATGGCATGGTGGGCATCATTATCTGCTTCATCTTCACTATCTGGAACCTGCATGTTCGCAAAATCTATGTCCCCTGGAGCTATATCATTCTTTGTTTCAGGGTTATTACATTGTTTTGCTCAGCAGTTGTTGATACTTCCTGCATGTCTTCGTCATACTTTATTGTTCTCTCTGACTCCAAGTTCGTGTTCTTAGACATGCGCAGCTCCTCTAATTGGCTATTTTCTGAAAGTAGAAGAAGATTATTAACTTGTAGAGACTGGTGTTTCAACAAAATTGTTCCTCACCTGATAATGATTGAATAATACCTGATAATGATTGAATAATACGAACAATTCCAGCAAGTCCAAGATTGCATTTGTCAAGGGTGAGAGATCTAATACTGCATTGGGGATTTACAAGCATTCCCTGTATAGCATCACATCCCTGCATAATATAATGTAACACAACAGATCATTGCTACTGAAATATGGGGATATATGTTACCAAAGCATATGAGAGTAGGAATTAAACCTCCAGGTTAATTGGATTTCCTCCAAGGTTTAACTCAAGAATATTGATCCGAGAGAGATTTGTACAGATTTGTGTGAAATCAGGTGTTGTAAGCCCACAATTAGACAACTCCAACCTTAGCAATTCTTGAGATGTACAAGACAATGACTCAGTAAGCCTAATTGTCTCCACCTGCATAAACAGCAGCACCAGATGAGATGACATTGCTTGTGTACAGGCTGCAAACACTAACCACAAATGGAAAGCAAAGCCTTTCTTTTTTCTCGAACACAAAGCCTTTCTTTTGAATGAAAGAAAATGGAAAGCAAATTACCAGTCCAATGGAAGTTCCACCTAGCAGAAGTCCTGATAGGCACGAGGATTGTGCAAGGAGGCACAGCTTATCAACCATTAACTTGTTCAGTTTTATACCAGTCAGGCTTAGTTCTGAAAACCTGCAATGACAACATGCATGGCTGGTCTATACTTGCCAACACCTTAGTATCTATCAACAGATATGGACAGTTTCTGCTAACCTTGTGAGAGACGCAAGTTTGGATAGAAGGTTAAGCATTGTATTGCTAGAAATTGGGTTGTTCTTTCCTGTCGAGGGTACGGAATTTTTGGGCGTTTGTAAATGGACATTGCTAATATACAAATCAGAAGAGAAGTTGGCCGTCATGAAAACAAGAAGTACCTAATGAGAGATGTGAAAGGACAGACTCTTCATGAAGTGCATCTGTCATCTTCTGAACAGTTCTTGACGTGATAGAACACTGCTCGACATTCAAGCTATAAAGTGCTGTAAACAAAGCAAATACATAACATACAGTAAGCAAAAAAAAAAGGCTTACGGCAGTCAATGAAACACAACAATAAAAATCAGGGAAAGCCCCGGCTAGCCCCCCACCACCACCACCCCAGTCTCCAAAAGAAGCTATATGCATTTCTACAATTCTACTGATCTATCAAGTGCTACATACCTTTGCACTTTTGCAGGATTGTGAAAAGGTAAGAACTGCATGCATCAGTGAGGCGATTCCCAGATAGATTAAGTACTTCCAATCGATTGGTCAAAATAGAGCACTCACATATCTATTCAGTAAATAAGGAGGCAAAAAGTGGCTTAGCATTTTACAGAATATATGCTGTAAAGCAAGAGAAATTATGTTGACTCGGGTCAAGAAGTGAGATCACTTGGAACAAAAACCAAATGAACTAAAACAAGTAACCAGCTAAAATCCCTAGCAGATTCAGTCAAAGAGGATTCTAGAGTTTGTTTTATAAGAAATATTAATTTCTAAAAATACCAAAGCATCAAGAAATCTTTAGAAACTAACAGATTGTTCAGCAGGTTTTTTGTATCCTGTTCCAGAACCATTTTGCAAGAAGACCCGAGGTCTTCCTTTGATAAATAAATAAATACTAGTGGACCTCAAAGAAATGGCTTAAATATCTTGCATTCTTGTAATATAACTCCATTAAGAAAGTGTATCAGATTACCACATGCTAGAATGATTTTCCTCATCTTTTTTAAACAGGACGCATGTTACAAATGTGCAGAAGCTGAATGCAGAATTTCAAGCAAAAATCCCGATGGGGTGATAGGAGTATCATATTATTTCACTTTGACAGATAAGTTTCTGGGATTGTAAAAACCTGAAATAAAGCAGTTGGACCCAATCGATTACAATGTAAATCCAGAGTCAAACCACCATATGTGTGACTTGATGAAGCAAATATATGCTGAAGTCTTTCAATTGTTTGGTTTCCTGAGATTTGTGGGCAGGAATAACAAATCAGTCCAATAAACCATAGTATAAGAGCATAATTATTCTACACCATCCTACAAATTAAAACCACAAAGCAGCACAATCATCAATGAATTACTAACTGCTGAGTGATTCAAAATAATGTCCTTGAAAGGCTACAAAAGTCACGGCTTTAACTGCTTGGAACAGCACAAAGCACTACATAAAAGGGGACTGCTAGAACATGTTATGTGCTGCACTACAAGGGCCTAAAGAAACAACCATTTAGCTGTAACTGATTTATAGAGCACTGTTGAAGTAATTATGAAATGAAATTGTTAGCAATAGGCGCCCTAATGGGCTGTTATGGGCCGGTGCGGTTAAGCACCTTAGGGATTAAGATAGATTGATAAGGCAAGGATCACCGTTGATTGGGTGTTTCTATAAACCCTTAGGGATCCTTGCCTATATAATGTACCCCTGTACCCCTTTAATCAATCAATCAATCCCGAGGCTAATTGCTCTCATGGTATCACGCTTAGGTTTAGACTTCCGCTGCACCTTCCTCGCGCGCGCCGGCTGACTGCCGCGCTGCCCGCTTCCCCCGCGCGCCGGCCCCCAGCCGCGCGCCTCCCAGCCCAAGCGCGCCGGCCCCCAGCCGCGCGCACCCTCGCGCGCCGGCCCCTGCTGCGCCGCGCCGCCATGGCCTCTGCTCCGCCTTCTCCCAGAGACGACGCCAACGGCTCCGCCACCTCCCTCCAGACCGACGAGGTCACCCGGCGGTTCGCCCAGGAGCAGGCGAATGAGGCCGCCGCCACCGCTCAGCGCCTGGAGCGCGAACGCAAGGCCACGCGCAACGCCGCCCTGGCTCGCGCCCTTGAAGCCGAGCAGCAGGCCGCGGCTGCCGCCAAGGAACGGGACGAGGCGACACAGCGCGCCAGCGACGCCCTCGCGCGCGCCGCCATGGAGCGGGCAGCCGCCGACGCTGCCATCGCGCCCGAGTCTTCGGGAGGGCCCACTGCGCCGCCTCCAGGAGCTCCTGCGCCGACCGACCTCCGCGCGGCCATGCTTCACCACGAGGCCGTGGCCCTGCTCCAACTCCACTCTCAGGCCGTCGCCGTCAGCAACATCCGGAACCACGTCACCACCATCCTCGACGTCGACTCCGGTAACTTCAACCGTTGGTGCGATCAGTTTCTGCTCATCCTCGGCAAGTTTTCACTCCAGAGCCATGTCCGCGAAGACCCTCCAGTCCCGATTTCTCCTGATTGGGCCCGGATGGACTGCGTCGTCAAGTCCTGGATCATCGCCATGCTCACGGATGATCTGGGCGAGATCATCAGTGCCCAGGGCTCCACAGCCCGGCACGCCTGGCTCGCTGTCGAGTCGCAGTTTCTCGGCAATCGGGAGGCTCGCTCCATTCAGCTGGAGACGCGGTTTCGCAACTTCGTCCAAGGCGACCTCTCCGTCGCCGAGTACTGCCGCCAGCTGAAGAAGATGGCCGATGATCTCACGGCTCTCGGCGAGGTCATCACCGACCGCACCCTCGTCCTCAACGTCATCCGCGGCCTCAACGAGCGCTTCGCCCACGTCGGCACGCTTCTTCGCCGAGCCAAGCCCTTCCCCACGTTCCTCGAAGCCCGTGAGGACCTCATCCTTGAGGAACTCACCATGGCGACCGACTACTTCGACTGATCTTGTTGTCTACACTGACGCTGATTGGACTGGTTGTCCCGACACTCGCAGATCCACCTCGGGTTATGCAGTGTTCCTCAGTGACAATCTCGTTTCCTGGTCTTCCAAGCGCCAGAATACAGTATCAAGATCAAGTGCTGAAGCCGAGTATCGTGCAGTGGCTAATGGAGTTGCAGAGGCGACCTGGCTACGTCAGCTTCTTTTGGAGCTACATGCCCCTCTTCGACGCGCCACACTGGTGTACTGCGACAACATCAGTGCCGTCTACATGACCTCCAACCCGGTGCAACATCAGCGCACCAAGCACATTGAGATCGATCTTCACTTCGTCCGGGAGCGAGTCGCCATTGGTGATCTACGAGTTCTGCATGTTCCTACCTCCTCGCAGTATGCTGATATCTTCACCAAGGGACTGCCTACCTCAGTGTTCACGGAGTTTAGGTCCAGTCTAAACGTGCAAAGTGGCTGACGTTTCGACTGTGGGGGAGTGTTAGCAATAGGCGCCCTAATGGGCTGTTATGGGCCGGTGCGGTTAAGCACCTTAGGGATTAAGATAGATTGATAAGGCAAGGATCACTGTTGATTGGGTGTTTCTATAAACCCTTAGGGATCCTTGCCTATATAATGTACCCCTGTACCCCTTTAATCAATCAATCAATCCCGAGGCTAATTGCTCTCAGAAATGACTGTAGTTACTGGAAAAAGGCTACCTAGTAAATTATGAGAAAGATCCAAAACTGCTATTGTTTTATGAGATCTTAGGGCATCAAGAAAGGACGCAATTGACATATCCTGCAGTCCGCAATCAGGAACAATTATTTCATCTTCAGATACCTGTCAGAAAATAGAAGGAACATATTTGGCATTAGTTAAGTAGAGCTGCTTTTTGACACTATCATTCACATACGTCATACGAGCCAAGCATATCTAAAATGTTTACCTCAAGATTATATAGTTTCGTCAGCAGCTTCTTATTGGGTGCTTCTGAGGACTTCATGCAGAAATCAACATACAATTTCATCAGCCGCTTTGGCACCCAATCTTCATTACAAATATGGTACGTCAGAAGATATTGACTGATAAAAATATGGAAATTATGTTTCACAGTTTCATCATGATGCGTTTCTATGCGAAATAATGAACTTCGTCAGTGGAACCAGGGAGAGGGAAAGGGGCACACGTGGGGGAAGGGGTGGTGGTGGGGGACAGACAACATATAGATCTAGCAGGTGCTAGCTCTGTGTGACAAGCTCAAGTACACAATGGGTGCTGAAGAATCCAAAAATAATTTTAAGCGGACAGAGGTAAAAGATTGTCTTCCAGCCAGAACTCAAAGCCTCACAGCAACTACTAACAAAAAATAGACTGAGGACCTTATTTTCTTATCGAAGAAGTTTAGTGCTCTTAAATAAGGAAACCCGAAAGTTGAGAGCTGCTGCTACATGCCATTTTTCCATAGCCCCTTAAGAGTGAACGTACTGTAAACCAAGATGAGTCAATGATAGTCTAAACTTGTATGAGGCAGTGTAATAACCTGCACTGGAAACTTACACAGATAAAGAGGAAGGTTTCTTAACATTGGATGGATAGGAACATTGTTAAGAATTTTTCCTATTGTCATTACAAGACATTGGAGCAGTTGCTAAGTTGGCACTGTCATTGTAGTAGGCTAGTATGATGCAGTATATAAATTGCATATTCTATATTTCTATTTGGCACTGCATTGTAGTAGGCTAGTATGATGCAGTATGTAAATCACATACTCTATTCTATTTGTGTATTAGACATTTTTCAATTGTTGAATTTGTTAATGCATATCCTATGCTAGCAAACAAGGAATCAAAGGTGGGTTTCTGGGCAAGGGTTCGCTTGCATTTGAGAATAGATAAATGGGCTCTTCTCCACTGAAAGGTTTTTCTTGCCTACCAGCAAGGCTACTAGGCAAGGAGAGCAAGGGAAACAAACATGCCAAACGATCTTCATGTGTCCTAGTATCCATGCAAGAGTAGTAGTCCTAAGAATATAGTTGAGAACAAGGCACTCCATTCTATAAAGACAATGAACATGCATACCATCAATAACAACATCAACACACTTCTGTTCAGAAGCAAGCTGATCATCATAATATAAGGATGCCGCATCTTCCAATACCTTTCCACAAAACTTGAGTTCCCCAATGATAGGCAATAGACCTAGAAAGTAATATATGAATGTAAGATCCCATCAGCAAGTATAGAAAATTAAAATGTAGGTGTCCCAATAATAGAAGACCAACCAAGCTAAGTAGGACAAATGCAAAGGCAACAAATTAAACAGTAATTGACGAGAAAGCAGAACTTAGAAGACAAACCTTTGGCCCTTTTTTCATCAGAAATCTGAAGATAATATACACATGCTACTTCAACTTTGAGAGAGTCAATGCTAAAAGCACCTTCATGTACACAAGCGCGTCCATCCAAGTAAACCAGATGGCCACCGATTCTGAAGGCCCAAAAGTGCTGCAGAGGAAACATCCCATTTTATTCTACAAGAATATCCATAGTTGGAGTAACTGGGTAACTTGCAAGTAAATGCCTGATGAGGGTCTGAGGCCAAGGAGTATGCACAGATCCATCAGATTTAGCTATGCACCTCCTGCTTCTTCAAAAAAAAAAAGGCGTACCCAGTGCAGAGAGCTCCCGCTCTATGCGGGGTTTGGGGAAGGGTGTCAGTGGCAAGCCTTACCCTCGCCTGTGCAATGCGAGGAGACTGCGACTCGAAGCCGGGACCTTCCGGTCACAGGCGGTAAGACTCTACCGCTTGCACCAGACCCGCCCTTCCCCCTCCTGCTTCTTCAAATAAATAAATATCACGAAGTGCCTACTTTTTTTTTCCTCAGATATGCAAGAGAACTGTGTCATTTTATTAAATAGCAGAAAAAGGAGTATGCATGAACAAACACCGCACAAACAATAAGACAACAAGACGCACTCGAACCAACACCGTCTCAGACATGTAACTGCACATACACAAAGGTGGCAAAGTGATACAGAGTGATGGTAGTAAAAGGCTAAAAGCACCCTTTGAGAAGGTTAGCAGCTCGATTTTTTGTTTAATTTACTCTGGTCTATGGCGTGCCTCAATATCAGGTGCCAGATCAGCCGCCGCGGGGGGCAGCTGCCCCTGTTCACAAAGTATTATCCGGGAAAAAAAAAGTCCTGTTAGGTGCGAGGATCTGTTTTAGCACATCAGCGCATGTGTAGACATGTTATAGTAATTGGCTGAAATGAACATAATACTATCACAGAAACTTTCCACTAAACTAAGCACAGGGGGATAGAATAATTTGTGATGCTTTTCACTTGCTGGCATTCTCGAGAAATTATAATTTTGAAAGCATGGAAAGATAGAAGTAGCTATAATACTTACATTATCAGCATCTGTGGATTGAAGACCAACAACATTTTGGCTCTCATGCAGACTGTTTGAGCCAGGAGTACTGAACTTGGAACCACTTGCTGCTGATTTGGAGGCTGATCCCTTTCCTACACTGGAAGCACCTAATCCTATGCCTTCAAAAGCATGGCCAGTAGGACTACTTGATTTGAATGAACAAATACTCTCCTCAGCAGGACAGGGTGCATCCCTTGTTTGATTAGGTTGTAAAGTATCCTGCAGATGGATAGAAGCGCTCAATATCTGGTGCTTCAGGTGAATTACAATAAAAAGTCAAGAACTGACTGCTTTAAATTGCCATCAACATCTGGTGTAACCAAAGAGAACCAGCAGATGCTGTAAACCACATCATGGCCCTTTTAGCATATCTCCAGCTTCGAAAATTCTTGGATGGGGATATAGTATACAAGAATTAGTGGAATTGGAGCTTGGGAGAGGGATATATTGAGGGTGTTTGGGTGAAGAAATTCTTTTTGCATTGCAAACTAAAAATAGATATTTAAACTGCTATATATTAGCCTACAAACTCTATGCTCATGGGAGCTCGATCCCTGACAAATATGGCTTAGATTTCAATTCCCAGTCAAGAACATAAGCCTAACGGATCATCAGTGTTTTGTTACCTGGTTTCTGCTGCTGTTTGCTCCATGATCTGCTGGCCACGAAAATGAGGCGTCAATACAACTAGGAGGTAAATTTTAGCCATCCCAACATATGAATATGCAATGCTAATCAACGCTGTACCTGAGATTGACATACTATCTGCTGGACTAGTTGATGTCCTTTTAAATTGAACGATTTCAGGATTCTCATCGGATTCATCATCTGATAAGATCACACGGACACGTTTTCGGCCAACAGAGTGATGAGCACGTGATCTACTTAAAACTGTCCTAGTGCCTTCAGCCATATCACCTAGTTCATCAACCTTCTTAGAAGAACTACGTATGTCTTCAGCCACATCACATAGTTCATCAACCTTCTTAGAAGAACCCCGTATCTTGGGTGCCTTAATCTTGGATGAGCTCCCACTCCTATGAACGAGTGAAGCAAGCGTAACATCATCATCAGGTTCCTCAGAGTAGTTATTTGCAGCCTGCCCATAGTCATTCTCAGCATCAAGCATATTACCTGATGCGCAACCACCTTCAGTGTCAGTTTCTGAGCAATAGTCACTGATAGTATCCCTTGCTTCACATTGATTCAATGTTTGCTTCAGATTGTCTATTTTTTCCTGCATTTTCCTAGAAAAGGAAGTCCCTTTAGTTTGCATAAAATAAAATTCTTTTGTGCAAAATCTGTTCTTAGTAACTTACTTGGCTTCTTCAATATTATCAAATCTGACCATATGACTGTAATGCATATTCTCAAGGGCAGAAAGTTGCACATTATGTAGGTCTCCTTCCAAAGCAATCCTACATATGAATATATGATATGATGCAAGCATCAGAAACTAAAGATGGAAGCACCATGCTGTTAAGGACGAGAGCAGTTAATTATTACAAAAATAGGTGGCACGGGCACAGACCCAACACAATAATGTGACACAAAAACTAAAACGGCAATATGGGATTAAACAAATAAACTCTGCAATATGTTAGAAGTATAAAAAATGCTGGATGTTTAGGACAAGCTCAATCCCTTGATATATAAAGTGTTCCCCAAGAAGATTGCTGCAATCCAGAACTAAAGATGCAGCTATAATCAAGATATTAGCACTCACAATTTCTCATTTCTAAATCGCAAACTTTAAAAAATATAGTTTCCATTAATACAATAAATGGGTTACATTAAAAAAAACAGTAAATGGGTTCTCAAATGCCTAAAAGAAATGTTAGTGAATAAAGCCTCCAATGTCATGTCCTATGTGTTGTTCATGGCCATTTACTTAAGATCACAGCATGCAAGCTTACTTAAGATCTTCTGACTTTTGGACAGGAAGACATCAAGATAATACCTGTAGCCTTCTTCGTAAGCTTGCAATGCACCAGGCCAGTCAGTACAAGAATCAAGAACATTGCCAATGTTCACTTTCGCTAATGCTTGTCCCTGAAAGAGGACATCTCTTAGATGAGCACAATTTGAAATCAGAATCATTGCTCGCCAAAAAAAAAAACAGAATCAAGTAAACGAGTACAATGGAAAGGTGGTCATACTAGTAGGAGGCATGTCAGCATATTCACAAATACAAATGAGGAAATATAGACTAGTGACTCACCTCCAAGTTCCCAATCAACCGATATATGTTCCAACTTCTCATGTACCACTTACGAGCTTTACTGAAGTTTCTAAGCTTTTGGTATGATTCCCCTATCGACAGAAGAGAATCACTCAACTTTTCGTTATCGCAAAGTTCCTTTGCTACCCTTTTTTTTCCTTTTGAGAATTCCAAGTGCTGGAGAACAAATAGTTACATCAATGAGTCATGAGATTATTATATTGCACCTCAGTGCATTGTTGATATTAGTGAGGTGAGCATAAATGCATTTGTCCTATTTGCACAATGTTTTAATCATTTCAGTTCTGAAATTCAGAAAGTAAATAAACTGATCAATAGTTGGTTTTCAAACATAATATAGCAAATGAAAGTTATCTATGATTGGTTTTATCAGGCTCCCACATTTATGTTATGTCTCAGGACATCAAAATGGGAATGGGCAATGTGACTTTTCTGACGAAGCTGGTCACACAAAGACTATGTACCAAACCATTTCCCTTGGCACCAATCTAACATTAGAACAGTAACAAATAGTTCCATCAAGTCAAGGTTACTTTTCTTTGCATTGCTCAGAAAAGTTTCAGGTTAACAGAGTGCAGTGCAAACATAGAATACAGGTAACTAAGTTGGAAGTTATAATCCCTAATTGTGCAAATAAGTTAGTAAGAGGTTCCAAATAAAACATTCATATTTCTGACAAACAAAACATTATTTCCTATTTAAGTAAACTTTATGTTCAGATTCAGCTAACCAGTTATTTTTTTGGAGAGATCATATACAGTTCCAGAACTGCAATTCAAAAGATAAAACCAAGAACAATTGTGTCTCAGTTCTTTCAGTCATAAAAGCTATCATGCTGATTCTTCATGCACATGCACAACATAGGATAAGAAATGAAAAAAAAAAATCCTACTTGTGAATAAGATAAAAAAACTAATAAAATAAATTCTGCTGGATATGATGGTCCAAGTTTATAGCAAGGTGACTAAAAATCATCTACTAGTTACCATGCGGTTCGCTTACTTTTTTCCATGCACATATCATGCTGGCCTTCTCAATAAGATTATCCAGCCATGCATGCTGATCAAGGAGGAGTTTTCTCTCTTTAGACGTTCCACGAGCATTAGAAGTGTCTCGGACAAGTTTTTTTAGCTTCTGTTCATCCTCCTTCAACTGCTCAAATACTTCAACTGCTTTTGTAACAGTTTCAATATTCTGGTGAATTTGTTCAATTAGAGCATCCTCATCTTCCAAGGATTTTGCTACTTCAAGAGCTTTATTGTAACATTTTTTTGCATCGTCATAATTCTGATCTCGATAATGCAACTCCCCCAGATTTATGTATCCTTTTGCTTCACCTTGAAGATGGCCTATTTTTTTACATATCTGTATATCCTTGTCGATGTGCCCCCTGGCTTTTTTCCAATTCTGTAGTTCAGTATAAACATTTCCTAGATTATGATGGAGCCTAGTGCGAGCATCATCATATGAATCTACCTCTTCATCGTCACATATCTTCAGACCCTGTATAAGTAGTTTCTCAGCTTGTTCAAAATTATCAAGTTCCAGCTCAAGCATGCCCATATTATTGTATGCATCAATAAGTTCTTTTAGAAAGTCCGACTTTTGAGAAGGGGATTTCTCCTTTAGAATCCTTGCCAGCTTCATCGAAAATTTAAAATACTTCTTTGCATTCCTTATGGCACTATGGTCATTTTCAGATCTTAGAAGGATCTCATGGTATGTTCTCCCAAGCTGTGTGGTAGCTCGCTGCTGCTCAACAAGGTCATCAGAATCCTTTGCAAGCTGTAGATGCTTCTTCTGTCAAGCCAACAAACGTCAAGGGAAATGGAAGTTTGAGTTCATGTAGCAGAATCAGCAAAATGTAAATTTTGGGTTTATAAAGTGAGGTCTGAGTATTATTCTAATTCTTAGCATCCCAATTATAACAACAAGAGGTTAACATTTAACACCACAGAGGCAGTGACTAAATCACCTAATGATCATATCTTGATAGATGTACATGTACTGTGACACGGTAGATACAGCATGATCAGTAATGTAATGTAATGTAATGCAATCCAAGGTCAATAAGCGTGTGAAACAACTAAAACAATCAGCATGTACCTAAACCCAACACTGCGAGCCAAGTATAGGCCAAATCGAGGCAGGGGGTCACATATACATCACTAAATATCAGACATTTCAAACAATTTATCATATAAAAATTTAATATACAGATGCACTACCAAAAAGTCCACACTACAGTGGGTATTCAATTGTATATATACAGTCCCTGATAACATAATAATTTGATAACAACCAAACCCTACACTTGACACTGCAGTCCAAATGCATGTCCAGATCAAAAGGCCACCAAATGGTCGAAAAACTCATAAATTCAGCACCGAAATTACCACTGCAAGTGGGAATGCATTAGCGTTATACTGCACAGCCCAGCTCCTGTCGTTTTAAACATCTGAAAATTATGGTCGGTACTCGGTACGCAAGTAATGAGAAGCGAGGCGGGTGGTGGGATGTGAGGACTGAGGAGTGACCTGGTACTTGAGCGCCTCCGAGAAGTGGCCGAGGCGGAGGTGTACCTCGCCGAGCGACTGGCAGGAAGGGAGGAGGTGCCTCTGCGGGAGATGCTTGACGGAGACCTCGAAGTCCACCCGGAGCCACCGGAGCGCCTCGACGTACTCGCCGCGGCGCTTGTAGATGTCGCCGATGACGTTGGCCCAGCGCGCCTCCTCCTCCCGGTTCCCCTCCGCCACCGCCTCATTGTACCCGCGCTTCGCCCCCCGCAGCTCCTCCTCCTCCTCCTTCTTCGACCGCCCCCCGCCGCCGCGCGCCATCGCCACTGCTAGGGTTGAGGACCCGAGGCCTGTTTTTTCTTTTTTTCTCTTTCTCCACCCAGATTTTCCTTCGGAGGCAAGGAGGGAGAAAATGCCGGAATGGGGGATTCTCCCGCCAAATTATTTCGGGGCGCGGCCTCTTCACTATTTTTTGGCTGCGTTTCTCGTGGGCCTAAGTAGAAAGCATACACATAAGATGGGCCACGGCTTGTAGGAGCAGGAGGTGTAAAGCTTCTGGGCTGTGTCACCTCATTGTTCGATCCTTCGAGAAAAGAAAGATAGCCCACGCCCAGGTATAGGGCCCAACATCGTTTTCCATGGAGTGCTGGGGCTTGTGTGCTCAGAAGAGCTGGCTGCAACAGCCCTGCAAGCCTACTACAGCGGCAACACACTAGCAGTATTAAATCGAACTAAACCAGTTCGCAGTCCAGTTATTCTCCTCGTTCGTTCGGGCTTGTTTAGCTTGTTTTTTACTTGTTTTTAGTTCTCTTTGTGACTAAAAAAACTTGGTTTTTTCTAGGCAACAACGGGGCTGCTAAGGTCGCCCTCTTGAACTTTGATTAACTATAAACCAAGGTTCGCAAGGACAAGGAATCCCCAAGGGCATGTGAGAGAGTTTACAGGGTTTTGAAATTACATCACGCGGTCCAAGGCACCAAATTTCTAGAGGATCGGTGTCCAGGGCGATGTGGTGCTCTGATTCCGTCACGCACTGGGCGATCACTCGTCGGATTGGGTTTACATTGTCGTCAAAGACCATCTTAAGAACAGGTGGTTGTTGTCTTATTCTACCGGACCCGACGGAAGGGGCAAAGGGGCGAGCCGAGCGCTCCATGGACCATGTCGCAGCCTCTATGTTTGATCGGCATGGTGTAGATAGTGATTGGTTTATAGACTGATAAGTCTGGTTGATGTTGAATTATTGTGAGACAACGAAATCAACGAGAACGGACCGAGGCTTCGAAATTTCCAACTCGCCGAAAAAGGAACAAACCATTCCAACCAAAACGCTGACGAGTCGTTCTCTTCCTTCATGCCCATCCCATGTCCATGCCCCCGCACGGGGGCGGGCCGCCCCGTCCAACAGGAGTACATACGGCGCCGCGCGCGCTGCAGCTTTTTACGGGCACCGCCCACGACGCGCACGTACGGCGCTGCGGCGCGACAGAGGAGTCATGACTCGACGCCGACGACGATGTCGGCATCCATCCAGCTGCTGAGCTGCAGATGCAGATGCCCCTTCCCAGGTTCAGCGAAAGCCACGCGGGGGGGTGGGGGCTCCTGCTCACCGACGGGTGAACAAGAATAACTGACGACCGCCCCGCGCGGCGCGCGCTGCTCTCGTCTGCTGTCTAGCTGTACGCGCTACAAATAATGCAGCCAGCGGATAGGACACTCCTCCGTTCTTTCTTGAATGCGTGCAGATGGCCCCTTCTTTCTAAAAATACTACCAGCATCTATCTGTTGGTCTTGGTGGTCTATTTAGAGTTGTTTGGATGTAATTTGTTCATGTTACTGTATTGCATTACTTGTAGTCACGATAGTTATTTATTTAAATTATTGGTTTGCACGTTGTTTTATGTTGATCACATGATCAGTCGATACCATGATGTTTGAAACACTGCCACCGGAGCTATTTTTGTCATTCTAAATCGACTCTAGCTCCACCAAAGAAAGAATTTTTCTTTGAAATATTATTATTTTAATAAACAATTACAGACCTAGATGCTGCTTTCAAAAAATTACAAAACTAGTGTCCGCCTATCGGCAATTCAACTGTCGACAAGTCTGGTTTGTTGTGAGAGAAAAATACTGTTATTTTGCTGATGAAACAGTACGGCTGATAAGTTCCAGCGAACAGGACGTTATGTACTGTATCCACGTGGAGATAATTTTTACTGATAGATCTATCATTGCCATAGACATTAGTCGGCCGTCCAAACACCGATAAGCTGATGAACATGCTTGTTTATTTATTTTTTTCACCGAAACCAGCCCCTCCTGGACTGGACATGTCCTTTCCTTTCTTTTTTGCGTGGCTGCCTGAGAGGGCACAGGACCGGCCATGTCCTTTTTCTTTTGTTTTTTACATGGGTCCTGATCTCAACACCGAGGTTGAGAGCATAGGCGTTTCAGGTTGAGGGGCACCGAGGTTGTCTACAAGTCAGTGAACAGACATACAAGTTAGGCGTGTTTAGATCCCACCTAAAATTCAAATTTTTTCAAGATTTCCTGTCACATCAAATCTTGCGGCACATGCATGGAGCATTAAATGTAGGTAAAAAGAATAACTAATTGCACAGCTTGCCTGTAATTGGCGAGACGAATCTTTTAAGCCTAAATAGTTCATAATTGGACAATTTTTGCCAAATACAAACGAAAATGCTACAGTAGCCAAAAGCAAAAAAAAAATTCGCATCTAAACGGGGCCTTACGTACTCCCTTCGTCCAGAAAAAAATATAATTGTAGCTTTGAATCTGGACACAGATTCAAACTACAATTACGTTTTTTTCTAGACGGAGAAAATACATAACTTATTGTTCATATCTACTTCCTTTGTCCAGAAAAAATAAATAATTTAAAGTTTAACTAAAATTATATAAAAATATACTAATAATTATGAGATAAAATAAGTATCAGATAACGCTGGAATAAATCTAGCGTCAACCACTAAAAGCACAACGCCCCTATAAACGCATGCACGCAAACACTACCTATGAGCACCGTCGTTAAATCCTATAATAAATCTAGTTGCTATCACTGAAAGCACAATATCGTTAAATCCGAAAATAAAACTAGCAGAATGTACGGTGTATGCAATACGTGTAGGCATAAGAAGCAAGTTGGCTATTAAATTGAGCCTATAATTAACGGCATAAGAAGCAAGTTGGCTATTAAATTGACCCTATAATTAACGTGACAACATCTACGTCTACGCCAACATCAAATGAATGAGGAGGAGCAGCGGGAAGTGGTGGAGAGCGGATTTATTTAGCTCTCGGCTGGTAGTGTTTAGGTATTTTATTCGAGATAGTAAGAAAATAAAATGCAAAAATAAATGGTCCATTTGGAAGCGTGGCTGGGGAGTAGTCCAATCGGCCATCCAGGGCCTATTGGCACTTGGCGACCCGACTGTGCTCTTCGGTTGCTGAATTGCCGACTCGTCTTCAGTTGGCTTACTGACCGCCGACTAGACCGTACTTTAACTTTTTTAATGGCCACGTTGGGTGTCGGATTCCCAATAGCCGGTAAGTATACTAGTTTTACAATTTCATAAAAATAACATCTATATATGCAATTTATTTATTAATATAATATTATTTCAAAAAAAAAGTCTCAAAGAAGCTGCTCCACATGAGGAGCCAGAGCTCAAAACGAGTACTAACCCGCTTCTTATATTTAGAAAAATGTCATTTTTAATTTTTTAAACTTGGCTCTAGGTGTCATCTACTCATCTAGGTGGAAACGAGTACTGACCCACTTTCTCCACTAAACATGGATGTGTCATCTTTGTCGTTTCTGTATGATTGTTTTTTTCAATAGTGAGTTTGCATCTCAACTTTCTCGCTTTATAAAAGCAGGGTTTCCCTCCGTAAAAAAAAGTTTGCATCTCAACTTTTCTTGTGACTATATATATGAATACACCAGGGACGTGCTAGATTTTTTTTTACTGAAATAAGTTTTTTAATTGATTTATTATGTAATTAAGTTTTGTTTTTTGTGTTCCAATATATCATGCACACCTCATCACAATTCTTGTTGGGTTGCACTTGCACCCTCGTTCGCTTGAGTGCATTTGGCTTAGAAGAATGTGATTTATTTGGTGCCATGTTGTAGAGAGAGTTAATTCTCGACGCTGTGGAATATGAGAGCGACAAGTAATCTAATAAGGAAAGAAGTTCTGAATTCATGCATGTAATGAGTAATGACAAATATTGAAACAGAGGAAACGAGGTCTGGACAGCGGTCAGCGAGACAGAGCAAGATGCTTGGGGAAATCAGCCACTGATGTAGTAGTGCTATCGCTACAGTAGGGGGTTGTCCGGTGTGTGTGTGTTTTTTTTAAAAAAAAACTCGGCCTACGGAGACAGCCCCGCAACTTTGTGCTTAAGGAAGAAGATCTTCTTACGCAGGCCGAGAAAACCCCCGAACACCGTGTCCCGCCCTTACACAGGGGCCCGTTACCCTGTTGTCGATGCAGGACCCACGGGATACCCCGCAAGGTAGAAAGAAGATCTAGTCCAACTAGGATTCTTCCCATATAATCGTAGTAGTAGAACTATTAGATAATCCTATTAGGAAATCTCATTGTAAACCGACTAGGACTCTGGCCTCCTGACTATATAAAGGAGGGCAGGGCTCCTGAGAAAAGGACAATGGTACAACACAACATATCACAATCAATCCAACGCAAAGGCTAAGGCCGACTGGACGTAAGGTTATTACTCGATCTACGATTGAGGGCCTGAACCAGGATAAATCGGTTGTCTCTTGCGTAAACCATCGAGTTCGGCATACGCCGAAGCCCGAACATACTGCCCCGGGTACTCCCGTGGCAGGCTATCGGTGGTGAAACATCGACAGCTGGCGCGCCAGGTAGGGGACTTCGGCGACTTTGCTTCCGAGAGCTCGATGGACCTCGACAACATGATTTTCCCGATGGGATCAACTTTCATCTTCGGCTCATGGATCTGCGAGGCAGACAACAACGGCAAGCTTCAAAGCCATCTCCTCGAAGATTTAGATCATCTAAAAGAAGTTCCTATTCCAACAACTACAACGGATCAGCTCACTAGGAAATTCGCGCAGCTCATAGTATCCGAGTCAAATCGGATTTCATGACCACTCGTATCCGATTCGAATTCAAGCTCCAAGGCGAAGTTTTATCCGAGTTTTCAAGAAACCGAGTTCTTTTTTGGCAAGATTCCGGAGCACAACCCAAAACAACTCGGATTACCCCTAGAATTCTCTCAAAAAGTCGAGTTCTTTTCCATTTGGGCCCGACAACATGGCAAAATCCTATCAAGGACAGGTCGAAAGATTTTTCAATCCAAGATTCGGGATACCACTGACAGGAGCTCAGGAGGGCCTCGTGCTAACGATAACATCGCAGGACTGTATCATCCACTGGCCGGATTCCGTTCCTGAAGGTAGCGGAACCCAACTAGTCGGCACGACAACAACAGCTATTTTACCTTACCAAGAAGGAAACTCGATCTACGACACCGAGGCATCCACTAAAGTTATCAGCGACTCCGACAGTATGAAAACTAACGCCAATAACAGAACGACTCATGCGCGAGAAGTGTTCATGGTTCGACGACCACGATCACCATTAAATCCCCCGGAAGCACCCGATGTCAGATCATCAGATGAATCAGAATCCAACATATCACCCTTTGCCTAGGGCTACGACGGAGAAATAGATAGTCAGAAACAAACTAGAGAAAGAAAAAACAAGTTGAAGCAAGGGCGCCAACACCGTGCTAGGCAGCGTAGGGAAGCTTGGACCAGATACGAGTCAGAATTGGCTGAGTACGACAAAAGAAAATCACAACGAGAAGTCGAAGGGAGACACACGACGAATACGCCTTACGATAAGATTCGAGAAGCATTAGAAGAACTCGGAGCAACTTCGCATCCTGGTGAGAAGTACGAACAGCTCCAGGACTTGCTCCGATCGACAATCCCGAGAACATATGAAGAGAAAGCTCGATCAAGACTACCCGCCAGATCAACAACCCACCGGCAAGAAGATCAAAATCAAAGGAAATCCGCCTTCGAAAGACTTGGGCCGGGTGGAAGCCATGACGGAGGAAGTAGGAAGGAACATAATCAAGGCCACCGATTTGAACAACTAAGGAAGACTAGGAGCAGGGTTCCTACCCAGACAACCTCGCAAAATTATTCCCATCAGAACGACAGTTGGCCAGAGGAAGACGCCGAATCTAAATTCAAAGAAACCAAGGCACATGACAAGTTCCCCTGTTTCGCGAACAGGCTCGCATTGGTGCGATTACCTCACAAATTCAAACCATCTAATCACTCCAAGTATGATGGCAAAACCGAACCAAAGCAATAGCTCAGAATATATTCACAATTGATTGAACTAGCCGGAGGAGACGACGATATCAAAGCCCTTTTCTTCCCCATGGCACTGGAGGCCATGCCCCTCCAATGGTTCGATAAACTAAATCCAGGATCTATCAGAAATTGGGAGGATTTGCAGAGAGCTTTTTGTGAGAATTTCGCAGGAATCATTACACACCCAATCACTCATGCAGAACTAAAAGGACTCAAGCAAAAGAGAGGTGAAAGTCTTAGAAACTATTATCGACGATTCGGCGAACTACGAGCTCAAGTGCATGACATAATCGAACGAGAAGTAATTGAAGCTTTTTCTCATGGAATCATGGCCAGATGGTAATTTCAAGACTTCTACAAAGAAAATCCGAGAAACAATGAAGAATTCAGACGTACAGTAGAAAAGATGATTACTGCAGAAGAAAAAACGCGAGAGAGGTTCCCGGACAGAAGCAACCAAGACAACCCGGACAAGCAAAGTCAACAAAATAGCAGACATCAAGAAAGAAAACGTAGACCAGACAATACTATGGCAATGGCCGACAAATCAAAGAAATTTCCCAAACCAAGAAGATATGATGACATTGAAAACATACGTTGCCCATTGCACCCTAGTGGGAGGCACACTATCGGAAATTGCTACACTTTCAATGATCGATACACAAGAAAAGATAGTAAGAAAAACACTAAAGAGGACAATCAGAAGAGAGAAGAAGACAACCACGAGGACAAAGGATTCCAAAAACCTAGGGGAACGGTAGCAGTGATTTTCTCAGGGGCTCCGGATTGCAGAAGCAAACATCAAGAAAAACTAGCACTGCGGACCATTATGATAGCAGAACCGGCTACACCAAGATACCTCAATTGGTCACAGTATCCTATCCAATTTACCAGAGAAGACCAATGGACTAGCATGGAAAACGCAGGCCATTATCCATTGGTTCTGGATCCGACTATTGCTGGTATGACCGTCACCAAAGTACTAATCGATGGACACAACATATCACAATCAATCCAACGCAAAGGCTAAGGCCGACTGGATGTAAGGTTATTACTCGATCTATGATTGAGGGCCTGAACTAGGATAAATCGGCTGTCTCTTCGTAAACCATCGAGTTCGGCATACGCCGAAGCCCGAACATACTGCCCCGGGTACCCCCATGGCAGGCTATCGGTGGTGAAACATCGACAGCTGGCGCGCCAGGTAGGGGTTCTCGGCACTTTGCGTTCGAGAGCTCGGTGGACCTCAAAATCAAGATTCGTCGCACCGCCGTATTCACGTTCAGCATCGGCATCAATTCGTGTGAGCACGAGACCTCTTCGTCAACATCTACTCCGACTTCGTCAACTTAGCGAGATCCTAGTAGAAGCGCGACTGTATCATGTTCCTACTACACGCCAACCAGCATCAAACATGACTAATACAAGTACAAGTCGGACTGCAACTCAAACTCCATCACAACTCAGCTATATGCGGATTCAAGTCCAACTCCGACACAAGAAGAGTCCTACTCCCACACAAAGCCAACAACGTGTGGGCCAATTATGAAGCAACATATCCAAGAGATATACAAGCTATGAGATTGGATAGAAAAGGATAACGACATGCAAGTCAGTCAGGATATACGGAATTAATGGATCAACCCATGCATACACGCGCACACCCCCATCTCCAAGTCAACTTCGTATACGAATACATCACGTACATGCAAGAAGCTAACAAAGGAAGCAAGCAAGCAAAGCCAAAGGTGTTTGTGCATTGATTTATACATACGACATACTCATATGAAAGAACGTCAAGAAATACAAGCTATATGGTCAATAAAGAGAAGACCACCTACAGCAAGCCGACAAGTCACGAGCAAGCAACCAAATTCTAGGAACCCGGCAACACGTTCCGAGTTGTTTCGAGTACTCGACATGACAGTCACTCGTTTGGTTAAACTCATCAGCAAACAACTCGGATGAACTGTCCAACGACTTCATCATGCTGTTTGACTACATCAAGCAAGTTGTCGACCCCGCCTCCATCAGCTCAGATGCTACGCCAACAACTCAGCTGCAAACTGACTACTTGCCACACCGACCGACTACCCGGCTACGGTGGTCAACTCTGCCATGAACCAAGCTAAGTAACGCTTTAATTTTTTACATTTCGGATATTATTCGTATGCCTCTGTGGCCATATCATCTTCCCCTAACGGCTGTTAGTTTCCTTGGATAGTAAGCCTTAATTCATGAAGCTTGTTTTCTCGAATGGATGGTCACGTCAAATGAACCTCTGAACCATACGGATGGTCACGTCAAAGAACCTCTGAACCATACGGGTGGTCACGTCAATGGACCTCTGAACCAAACGCGAGATTCAAGTGCTTAAACGTAACAGGCTACTACCCAGGAAATTAACCGACCTAGCAAGGGAAGGCACAAAAAATCATCATGCGAGCAAACATAGTGCTCAACATACAAAAAAATCATCATGCGAGCAAACATAGCGCTCTAGGTCTTCTCTTAACGGTCGCCGAATTCCTCAGGTAGAACACGCCTTAATCCGTGAAGCTTGTCTACTCACATGGACGGTCACGAACCGAATACCAGGCTCACATGGTCACGTCATGAACCTCTGAACCATACGCCAGAGATTCAAGTGCTTAAACATAACAGGACACTACCTGAGGAATTTGCATGGCCTAGCAAGAGCAAGACGCAAAAAGTTTATATGCATTTCATAATGCCGGGGCCCGCCCCTGATTGATTATTCAAATATGGGACATGCTCCCCACTTCATATCTGGAATGTCATTTACAACATATTTTTATATTTAACATACAGGGGAGCTACATCGGTATCATGAGATCAGGAAAACACGCTCCTGAGAGCTAGTCCAGAAACAACCCGAATTGATCAGAAAACAACCCGGATGAGGTACATATAAATTCAGAAAGAACCTGGATGAAGCGCAAACAACCCCAAAGAGGTGCTGCAAGTACCAAGACAAATTCAGAAAGAACCCAGATTGATCAGAAAACAACCCGGATGAGGTACATACAAGTTCAGAAAGAACCTGGACGAAGCGCAAACAACCCTGAAGAGGTGCTGCAAGTACCAAGACAAATTCAGAAAGAACTCGGATTGATCAGAAAACAACCTGGATGAGGTACATACAAGTTCAGAAAGAACCTGGACGAAGCGCAAACAACCCCGAAGAGGTGCTGCAAGTACCAAGACAAATTCAGAAAGAATCCGGATTGATTAGAAAACAACCCGGATGAGGTACATACAAGTTCAGAAAGGACCTGGACGAAGTGCAAACAACCCAGAAGAGGTGTGGCAAGAACCAAGATAAGATCAGAAAGAACCCGGATGAATCAAAAACAACCTGGAAGAACATTTTAGAAAGAACCCGGATTGATAAAAAAACAACCCGGATGAGGTACATACAAATTCAGAAAGAACTTGGACGAAGTGCAAACAACCTGAAAGAGGGACATCAAGAACCAGAGAAGTCTAGAAACGACCTCGTTGAATAAAAAACAACTCGGAAGAGCATCACGGCTTAGTCAAAAAACTAAGCTCGGGGGCTCGAATTCAAGGATGAAAGACCAAGAATACAAGTACTCAAGACTACAACAAAGACAACACATCAAGACCCTTCATCTGATTTCTATTCTAAAGAAAAGTACTCGGAGAAGGCTCGGGGGCTGTGGGATACATAACCCCAAAAAATTTTTTGAAGACAAGAATCTGGACCCTCCAACTTTTGCAAGCAAAAGCAAGAGGCTCGGGGGCTACACTCAGTGAGTGCAATTTTTACGAAAAATTGCACCCACCGAAAAAGAACTCGGAGCAACCAAGAAGACTAAAGGGACCCTCTGGCTTCTTGTCCCAACAAGCAAGAGGCTCGGAGGCTACACTCACTGAGTGCACTTTTATCCAAAAGTGCACATCAGCCGAAGAAAAGACAAAGAAGACCATCTCAAGGTTTCACTTCAAGAAGAACCTCGAACGGATTTACAATAACTCAACGAAGACCAAGAAGAACAAGAAGGCTTCCGAAGCTCATCCATGAGATGCTCGGGGGCTTGTCGATACGGGACCCATGGGGTTTCGCACGGAGAAGAGAGAAGAAGACCTAGTCCAACTAGGATTCCCTACATATAATCCTACTAGAACTAGTTACACATAATCCTACTAGGATCTCTACTTTGTAACCGACTAGGACTCCCGCCTCTCCTGGACTATATAAAGGAGGGCAGGGGTCCCTAGATCGGCAGATAAGAGACATAGGAGAGACAGACATAACCACAACATACCTCGCAACACAACAAATAGCGTAGGGCGCAATATACTATCCACCCCACACTGGACGTAGGGCGCCGTGATTTTCCGGCGTGCCGAACCAGTATAAATCGTTGTCTCCCTGCGTTTACCATCGAGTTCCTGCATATGCCGATACCCCTCCGAACAAATCACCGTCCCGGGTACCCCGTGACGGGTTGTCGATCTGACTATTGCTAGTATGACCGTCACCAAAGTACTAATCGATGGAGGAGCTGGGCTTAACATCATCTTTTCAGAAACTCTAAGGAAAATGGGACTACAACTCGCCGGGATGATTACGCCAACAAGCACACCTTTTTACGGAATAGTACCCAGCAAAGCAGCCATGCCACTCGGACAAATTACTTTACCTGTTACCTTTGGAACCCCTTCAAACTACCGAACAGAGTTTATCAAATTTGAAGTCGCCGATTTCGATTCATCATATCATGCAATCCTTGGACGTCCAGCACTAGCCAAATTCATGGCAATACCACATTACCCGTACTTACTACTTAAGATGCCAGGACCCAACGGTATCCTTTCCCTTCGAAGTAATTTAAAGCACGCTTTTGACTGCGACGTTCAGGCGATCCAGATTGCAGCTAAAGCGCAAGCCGACAATGGAAGAAAAGAAATAGCCATAATCGCTGCAGAAACAAGCCAAGAAGAATTAGAAATACCGGCTAAAAAGCCCAGCATCATCGCACCACCAAAAGAAGCCGACGTCAAGCAAATCGACTTAGGCACAGGCGATACCTCCAAGACAGCAACTATCAGTGCTCACCTCTCGGCAAAATAGGAACTCGCGCTCACCAACTTTCTTCGGGACAACAAAGATATCTTCGCTTGGAAGCCAGCCGACATGCCAGGAGTCCCAAGGGAGTTGGCTGAGCACAGAATCGATGTTAACAAAAGCTCCAAACCTATAAAACAACGGCTACGATGATTCTCACCCGACAAGAAGGCAGCAATTAAAAAGGAAATAACAAAACTAATGGCAGCCGGATTCATCAAGGAGATCCTACATCCAGATTGGCTAGCAAACCCGGTCCTTGTACAGAAGAAAAACATGGACGAGTGGCGTATGTGCGTCGATTACACAAATCTCAACAAACATTGCCCAAAAGATCCATTCGGTCTACCACGCATTGACCAGATAGTTGACTCAACAGCAGGATCTACGTTATTATCTTTTCTCGATTGCTATTCAGGATATCACCAGATCGCACTAAAAGAAGAAGACCAGAGCAAGACATCTTTCATCACCCCGTTTGGTGCCTACTGCTACAAGACCATGTCGTTTGGACTAAAGAACGCTGGTGCCACGTACCAAAGAGCTATCCAGACTTGCCTTAGGAATCAAATCGGTGAAAATGTGGAGGCATACGTGGACGATGTGGTGGTAAAAACAAAGAACCCAGACACTCTAATTGAAGATTTAAAGCAAACCTTCGAAAACTTGAAGAAATGGAGATGGAAATTGAACCCAAATAAATGTGTATTTGGAGTTCCCTCAGGACAACTACTCGGATTTTTGGTCAGTCAGCGCGGGATCGAAGCCAGCACCAAGTAAATTCGAGTTATAACAGAAATGGGCCCACCTAGAAGTGTCAAAGATGTGCAGAAACTAACAGGATGCATGGCGGCCCTCAACCGTTTCATATCAAGACTCGGCGAAAAAGGGTTACCTTTCTTTAAACTACTAAAGAAAACAGACAAGTTCGAGTGGACAATAGAGGCCGATGAAGCTTTCAAAAAACTTAAAGAATACCTCACTTCATCACCTATCCTGACACCTCCAAAGAAAGATGAAGATATGATGCTATATATCGCGGCAACTCCTACCGTAATCAGCACAGCAATAGTCATAGAAAGAGAAGAACAAGGACGCGTGTATAAAGTGCAACGTCCAGTATACTACATCAGCGAAGTACTGTCAGAATCCAAAATCCGGTACCCGCATGTACAAAAACTACTCTACGCCCTACTCATTACCTCATGGAAACTTCGCCACTATTTCGAAAGCCACAAGATTACCGTAGTGACAGATTTTCCACTCGGAGACATCCTACACAATAAAGACACCACAGGGCGCATATCCAAATGGGCAGTTGAAATTGGAGCTCTTGACATCAATTTCACCCCATGGAAAGCAATCAAATCTCAAGCCCTCACCGATTTCGTGGCCGAATGGACAGAGATTCAACAGCCCTTATCAGATACAATCCTCGACCACTGGAAGATGTACTTTGACGGATCACCCAAACTAGGTGGGGCCGGTGCAGGCGTTCTCCTCATTTCTCCAGAAGGAAAACAACTCAAGTACGTCCTTCAGATATTATGGCAAGCTACAAATAACGAAGCAGAATATGAAGCCCTCATCCACGGGCTACGAGTCGCAATTACCCTCGGAATAAAAAGATTACTTATACGGCGATTCAGCAGTGGTCATCAACCAAGTCAACAAAGATTGGGACTGCACCAAAGAAAACATGGGTGCTTATTGTGCTGAAATACGAAAACTTGAAAAACACTTCCAAGGATTAGAAATTTTACATGTCCTACGCGATTCCAACATTGCAGCAGATGTCCTTGCCAAGCTTGAATCAGACAGAGCAAAGGTTCCACCCGGCGTATTCATAGAAGAGCTATTAGTTCCTTCTATCAAACAACCCGATGAAACAACACATGAAATTCAGGCCAAAGGCGTTCAGATCTTAATAATCAACACTTCATGGACCCAAGTTTTCATCGACTATATCAAAGAAAACAAATTACCAGCAGATAAGGTAGAAGCCACCCAAGTTGTTCGCAGAAGCAAAAACTACGTTCTAGTAGGAGATAAACTTTACAGAAGAGCAGCATCATTAGGAGTACTCCTAAAATGTGTCTCATTTAAAGAAGGTAAAGAGATCCTAGACGAAATACACTTAGGTTGCTGTGGAAATCATGCCGCTTCAAGGACACTGGTTGGCAAAGCATTTCGCACCGAATTCTACTGGCCAACCGCTTTGAAAGACGCAGAAGAGCTTGTCAGAAAATGTAAAAGTTGCCAAATGTTTGCAAGACAAGCCCATGTACCAGCTCATAATCTTATCTGCATCCCACCCGCTTGGCCTTTTTCCTGCTGGGGGCTAGATCAAGTAGGACCCCTAAAAAAAGCAAAAGGCGGCTTCGAGTACATCTTTGTAGCAATCGACAAGTTCACCAAGTGGATTGAATACAAACCACTCGCGAAATACAGCGCAACCAAAGCAGTCGAGTTCATCCAAGACATTATGCACCGCTTCGGCATGCCCAATCGAATCATCACAGATCTAGGCTCCCCCTTCACAGCTATAGAATTCAATAGCTGGGCACAAGACTGTGGTTTCAGTATAGACTATGCGTCTATTGCACATCCAGAAGCCAACGGACAAGTAGAAAGGGCTAATGGACTCATACTAGCCGGATTAAAACCAAGGTTATATGAAGAACTAGTGGATTATGGGTCCAAATGGATTGAAGAATTACCGAAAGTAATATGGGGGCTACGAACTCAAATAAGCAGAGCAACAGGCCACTCACCTTTCTTCTTAGTTTACAGGTCAGAGGCCGTACTACCTGCCGACTTGATCTGGACATCCCCAAAAATAGAACAATACGATGAAGGAGAAGCAGAACACACAAGAAGATTAGAACTCGACAGCTCAGAAGAAGTCAGAATAAACGCTACCCTCCAATCATCCAGATACCTACAAGGTTTAAGACGGCACTACAACAAGAGTACCCAACCTCGATGACTACAAGTTGGAGACTTAGTGCTAAGAAGGATACAAAAGACTGATGGACGACATAAGCTACTCAGTCCATGGAAAGGCCCGTTCATTGTCACAAAAGTCACCGGACTAGGCACATACAAGTTAATAACCGAAGATGGAAAAGAAGTCAGCAATACATGGCACATCAGCCAGCTAAGAAGATTCTACGCGTAAAAACAACTCAAGAAAAAACAGATATGCAAGCCACAAGGGACCTACGTTCACAATCAACAAAAGACAATACTCTTCAACAACATATGTATTAGTTTATACTCATGATCAATAAAGATGATATTCATCCACAGCATGTCTTGTCATGACTTCCAACGAGTAAGCAAAATGGCTGAAAACATGCCTGAGCATTCCGGCCGAGAGCAAAATAGCTGAAAAAACACTTGAGCCCGCCGATGAGGGTAGCTAAAAGCTAACACCCGAAACAAAAAGCAAAATGGCTGAAAACATGCCTGAGCATTCCGGCCGAGAGCAAAATAGCTGAAAAAACGCTTGAGCCCGCCGATGAGGGTAGCTAAAAGCTAACACCCAAAACAAAAAGCAAAATGGCTGAAAATATGCCTGAGCATCCCGGCCAAGAGCAAAATAGCTGAAAAAACGCTTGAACTCGCCGATGAGGGTAGCTAAAAGCTAACAAAAAGCAAATTGGCTAAGTCGACCGAAATTTTAACTTCAAAAGACCCTCCAGCACTTCGTTCCGAAAAGCAAGAGGCTCGGGGGCTACATCCAGATAGGAATACTTTTTCCTCAGAAAAGCACAAGCGCCACTCAAGAAAGCACTTGGATGCCGAAGTTTGTTGAGGCAACATTCTATACCAAGTCATTTTACATAGCGCAGGCGAAAGGTTGTTAACGCAAAGACCTACATCTAACAAGTCATAGCACGGACAAAGCACTCGACGGATCACAAAGGAGGAAGAAAAGAAAAGTACTCGACAAATCAAGGGGCCTCGTCAGAATAACGCATAGAGTTGTCTTACGGAGCAGAGACGGGAACAAGACAAGGTACTCAGCAAGTCAAGTAACTTCAACCGCACCTAGGCAAAGAATACATCGACAAAAATAAAGAATCTTCATTTAAAAAGAAGTGTAATATTACAAGAGGACGCTCAATCGAGTCAGGCGTTGTCATCAGAAAGGGAAATATCAATATTTAGACCATCTACAACCCTACTGGCTAGATCTTCAACCTCGGGCTCCATCCTTTCAACGGCATCAAGATATTCTTGGCTTTCAGCTTCTTCTGCTATCTTGGAGAGAGGCGCTTCTGGAGCAAGGACCTGGACCTGGGCCAGCACATTCTTGGTACATACTTGGGCACACCTCTTTGCGAACTCTTGGAAACGAGTCGGAATCCGGGGAATGAACTACGCCCAAGATTGCCCATCATCTGCTGGAGTCCGGAGGACATCGGCTACCGAACGAAAAGATTTCCACAAAGCATTCCAATTCTCGGTAGCCGTCGCCAGCTTCTCGGACAAGCCTTCAATGGTTTTTTGGGCATGCACAAGATCTCTATCAGCTCCACGCCTAATCAGCCTAGCAAGGGCGAGTTCTTCCTCAGCATGAGTAATTACCTCCTCAGCTCTATTATGACTAGAACGGACAAGGGCCCTCATTTCATCAATACTCTCCGAGAGCTTCTGCTTCTCAACTCGAAGAGCTAGACAGAACACCCAAGAACAAGTCAGCGGAAAAAGAAGTCAAAATACAAGAAGAAACAGGCAGAACCCGCGGCACCTTTGCATTCATTCTTCGCAGACTCCACCGCAGCATCTCTCTGTTTCTCCGTCTCCACTACCCGGGCGCGAAGGGCTTTCTCCTCCTTTTGGTGCATTTGACGCTCCGTCTCCAACTCAACCCGGAGAAGGTCAAGATCGGCTTTTAGAGCGTCCACCTCCGAAGACAACTTCCTCTCATTTTTAGATGAGAAAAAGAAGCTAGAATGATCACGAGAAAAAGACTGGGCAAAAAGAAGCAAAGAGAAACAAAGCGTAAGGATAGAAGAAAAAACAAGCATGCAAAAGAGGAGCGGCAGTAAAACCTACCTGGAGCTTTTCACCAAAAGAAGTCGCGAGGGTCGACAAGCTCCCCCAGGCTGCGGTCAGCTCCGATAACCGATGAGTGACATCAAACTGTTGCACCACGTCACTGGAAAAGGAGGGGCCGCCGAAGACAAGAGAAGGGGAAGGAGAGGCCGGCTGGGGCGAAGGAGGAACGACCAAAGCGACCTCCAGGGAAGCCGGAGCCAAACCCTCAGAAGAACCCGGCACGACGGCCACAGTTACCTCCGGAGCGACCAAGTCCGCAACTCCACCAGGTAGCTCTGAAGCCCCCGCGGCGACTTTATCAACACAATGTTGTGAGTCCCGAGGCTCGGAACTCGTTGGCATGGCGGGAGGCAGAGAAGAAGTCGATGAAGAAAGTAGAGAAGACGAAACACTGAAAAGTGATAAAAGGAAGCACCAATAAGAACCAGAAGAAGGAAGATAAAAGCCAAAAAGATAAAGCTAGAATTTACTCACCCGACTACTTTTTTCTTCGCGAAACCAAGAGAAGGCCTCGCAGGGGGAACCACGACGGCGAAGACGTCCCCGCCACCCGGCGACGGGAGCGGGACAGCAGACAACGGAGCCGCGGAAGAAGCCGGGACTGAAGAAGAAGCTGGGGCTGGAGCCATAGAAGAACTCCGCACCGGAGGAGCGGTACAGCTCGGGACAGAGGCAACCAAAGAACTCGACACCGGAGCTTCAGAAGAAGTCGGTGCGGGAGCCTCGGA
Organism: Miscanthus floridulus; assembly: GCF_019320115.1. NCBI lineage: Eukaryota > Viridiplantae > Streptophyta > Magnoliopsida > Poales > Poaceae > Miscanthus > Miscanthus floridulus. The sequence continues at coordinate 220,371,688 of NC_089587.1, read as the reverse complement.
AGAACTCACACCCGACCTCCGATTACTTCAAAAAGTCCAAGACTAAAATTCAAAACAAAGAGGAGAAATTCAATGCAACAAGAATACGAAAAACAACTCATCGCCGCATGATGAGGGGGACTTCATCATCCTCTTCTTCCTCAGCCAACGAAACCAGAGCACCCGCTGAAAAGGAGATGAAAAGTACTCGGTTCAAGAGAGAAACATGAAAGTAAAAGAACAAAGAGTATTAAATGTGCTCACCTAAGAGCATGCTAGCAACAACTGGAGTACCTGAGGGAGTACTTGGTTTGCGAGGCTTCTTGGAGACAGGCAAGCCAGATGAAGACCCGTCCATTCGCCCCCTCTTCGGGACACTGCGAGGACCGCGAGGGACTAGACGAGGAACATACTCTTCATATACATCAACAAATCTGAAAGAAACCCCAGGAAGGGCTGTAAAGGTTTGAGACTTTCTAATTGTAGAAGTACCAGCTAGACGATCCCCTGTCTCCGCCACGGCAGGGAGAACACCAAGGGGGATCGGATCGACAAAATTCCGCCCAAGCTCCTGCAAAATAAGATAAAACACCGAGACAAGGAAAAGCTAAGCAAGAACGGATGCAGCAAGAGTACATAAAGAACTAAAATAAAAAAGATAGACAACTCACAGCTGGGGGCGAGTTGATGGCCGAGAACTCAGAGACGGCAGGAGGAATGACGCTCACTCCTTTTAGCATCTTTTAGAGGCGCTCGAGTACCTCCTCACCGGTCAGCTCAAGAGCTGGAACCATGCGTGAAGGATCCTCGGCCCTAGAATACTCAAAGCCGAGATGTTCCCGCTCTTTCAAGGGCTGAACCCGGCGATGAAGAAAGCTTGAGACAATACCAAAGCCAGTCAATCCCTGCTGTTTCAACATGCTAATCCTATCAAGGAGTGGCTGGATCGCTTGAATCTCAGTAGGTGACTCAAGCTTCTTGTCCCATCGGTCATTCACCACAGGACTGGATCCGGAGTGAACAACAAGAGAAGGGATCAAATTGGTAGCGTAAAACCACTCGGCACGCCAATCTTTGACAGAATCAACCAGGTCATAGTCAAAAAACTTAATTTTGAGACCCTGGCGAAACTGAATCCCGCAACCGCCGAGGGCACTGGTTTCTTCACGGCGGGGTTGAGGTTTCAGACGAAAGAAAAAGCGAAAAAGAGATAGAGAAGGAGGGATCCCAAGGAAGGCTTCACAAAGGTGAACAAAAACAGAAAGATGGAGAACGGCATTGGAGGTTAGATGGTTCAGACTAACCCCAAAATAACCAAGAAACTGATGAAGGAAGGCAGAAGCAGGAAGACAAAGTCCAGCGCAAACAAAGGAAACAAAAAGGACAATCTCACCAGGACCCGGAGCCGGAACCCGATGCTCGCCCGGAACTCTCCATTCAGCGATGACTTTGCTTTGGATCAAGCCATCACTAACGAGCTCGCGCAGTTGGTCTTCACTTGTTGTTGGAGCCGGCCAAACCTTCTGAGCTGCCCTCATGGCCACGAACTCCTGGTTTTCAATCAAAGATAGGGATGACTCCTCATCCACGAAGGTCGCCTGAGACTTGCTTGCGGTTTTCTTCTTTCCCATGAACTGGCGGAAGCAAAAAAGGCACTAAGGAAGATGAAGCTAGAATGATGGTGCTCGGGTGATGGCGACAATGACGGTGGTGGATTTCTGAGAACTAGGGTTTAAAGGCAAGAGCTGGGCGACAAGGGAAAGGAAGATAAAAGGTCTTTAAATAGATTTCTCAGTAATACAAATGGCCCACAAGGCCCGTTAAAGCACAGTGTGGGAACGCAACGGTCCATTTACCGACGCAGCTAAAACGACGGAGGGCACGAATCCTCACAACGGTAAAACCCAACGGGCAGATTTCAGACTTATCCGTCCAACGCCACGGCAGGATTATCAGATTGATACAAGAACGACCCGTCAAACCAAGAAGAAAGAAAGAAGAAAGAAAGGGCTACCTCACGAGGAACAAAAGAACCCGGTTATGTAAGAAAGAACTCGGTAGTCTCATGAACGACAGGGATCACAACAGAAAAGTCAAAGACAACTCAGAAGACAAGATTCGTTACATTACAAGCGACTTCAAAAATAGAAGATTACAAATCTTACAAGACCCAACGAACTCAGCACCACGAAAAGCAAAGTAGCAAAGAGGAACATGGACACGACTAGGCTCTGGAACGACTATGTGTCCCAAATTGCTACTCGGAAGGACAAACTGCCATCAGTTACACTGTTTTCTTCAAAGGACGGACGCAGTGCATCCAAGGCGGAAATCGATAGCACGGCAGGGCAACATGGAGCATACAAGACCGGCAGGCATCTGTCTACCCAAGGCCGATGTGATGCTGGATATGGTGTTGATCTGCACCGGACGGTCTCAAGACAGGCGACGAGGATCAACCCAGAACTGCCGGATGAAGGAACGAAGCCCACATCACAAGACTTCCTCCAACTACCACCACATACATCCTGGCACAATGCTATCGCGGGATTAGCCTACCTCTAATCTCTATCACAAGACTTCCTCCATCTACGACAAGACACACAGAAACTACAAAACATGCTCGGGGGCTGCTCTACTTCACAAACTACCATGTTCATGACCACCAAGGTTTCAACAGAATATCCAATGAATGAAAACAATCACTCAGGGACAGTATTTATAGACCAAAGGATTGGCGCACATGGACTAGGAGTACCAACGAAATAGGCCTAACAAAGGACACAGTGAAAAGACAGGACACAATAATGGACGACTCAGGCGAGAGGAAACAGTATTCGAAGACGGGCATATTCGGAAGAATATACCAGCACAGTACAACCCGTGAACAAAAGGCATTTACACTCAACCACCACCATACAACTACATCTGACAACAGCAAAACTATCAAAGAATACGCCAAAACCACGCATCCGAGTTCTTCCAGAACAAAACAACACGGATATACGCTCGGGGGCTTGGCCAGCATCATAGCTTAAACAACACTGAGCTAGGGAGCTCGGCCTTCATTTTCACCTATTCTCGGAGGCTCGGAACCAAAGACAAAGGACCAAGAATACAAGAAACTCAAGACTACAACGACGACACATCAAGACTCTTCATCCGACTTCTTTTCTAAAAAGAAGAACTCGGAGAAAGCACGGGGCCGCAGGAGACCCTCCAACTTTTGCAAACAAAAGCAAGAGGCTCGAGGGCTACACTTAGTGAGTGCAATTTTTTGACATAAGCTCGGAGGCTGCTTACCGCAAAACTACTCGGATGATGACGTAATCCAAGTCTCGGGGACTACTTCAGAACATAAAATTTTCAAACAACATAAAGGATCAAGACCCTCCAACTTTTTATTCCAAATAGCAAGAGGCTCGGGGGCTACACTCAGTGAGTGCACTTTTTCTTCAAAAAAGCGCACGTCACCAATAGGCTTCCTCAACGCAGACCACTTCAAGACATTACGGCAAAAAGAACCCGGAACAAGCCATGTTCGAGTTCTTTTTGATAAAATTTCAACGAACAATCAGGGCAACTTCAAGACAAGATCCTCCAGCTCCTTGTTCTAAATAGCAAGAGGCTCGGGGGCTACAACCAGATGGATGCACTTTTTCTTCAAAAAGCACTCACCACCCAAAGATCCCAAGAAGCGCTACAAGGTTTCACTCCAGAAAACGCTCGGATGACATTTTATTCCTACTCAACAAGACTAGAAGGAGCAGAGCGAGATTTTCAGAGCTCAACCATGAAGTGCTCGGGGGCTTGTCGATGCGGGACCCATAGGATACCCCGCAAGGTAGAAAGAAGATCTAGTCCAACTAGGATTCTTCCCATATAATCGTAGTAGTAGAACTATTAGGTAATCCTATTAGAAAATCTCATTGTAAACCGACTAGGACTCTGGCCTCCTGACTATATAAAGGAGGACAGGGCTCCTGAGAAAAGGACAATGGTACAACACAACATATCACAATCAATCCAACGCAAAGGCTAAGGCCGACTGGACGTAAGGTTATTACTCGATCTACGATTGAGGGCCTGAACCAGGATAAATCGGCTGTCTCTTGCGTAAATCATCGAGTTCGACATACGCCGAAGCCCGAACATACTGTCCCGGGTACCCCCGTGGCAGGCTATCGATGGTGAAACATCGACAGCTGTGAGTGGGCCGATCCGTTGCCTGTGCTTTGGGAAACTCGAGACAGGTGAGGAGATTTTTTTAACTCCGGGCAGGCGAACGAGCGCATCCCAGTACCAGGCGGACGTCCCGACCTGATATATATTAAGCCACAGATGCCGGCCGGGCCGGTGGGCGGCAGGGCACATAGCCCAAACAAACACTCTGATCTGTTTGTCTAGTCTTAACTTATTCTCTCTCACAGAACATTATTGAATCAACCGAAATCGGCCGAAATCAGTTTCAAACTGGATCAGCCGAACGAGCTGAAAGTTTTGCCAGAATTACATTGGGGGAGAAATAGAATCAAATAGGTAGCTGATTACACCAGAAAGAAGGAAGGCAAGTATCATTCTTGGGCAGTCGGCATCTCCATTACCTCGCAGAGTTTCGGCAAGCTGCAGCCAGGCGTAGGTGATCTGGGGCATGCCCCTGAACACAACGTCGTGCCGATGTTCGCTACAGTACTGTGAACTGTAGACGCACGCAGCAGCGCAGATGATTAATTTGCAGTACTCGGTGATGATCATTTTGTATTCGTAGACGGCATGAAAGGTGCCTCACGCGTGCTGCAGCTCTTTCCAACAGCAAAAGGCACTGATCTCCAACAACAAAAGGCACTGATATGATCAGTGCCGGTCCTAGAATTTTAAAGGGTTTTGGCGATCTCGTCGTGCTCTTAATTAGGTAAAAAATCTTATAATATATAGACACTAATTTTATTTATAAAATGAAAGTAAATTCAATAACATATTTTTAATTTAACATGTCTGATAATTATCAACGAACAATGTAGATTAAATAATATATTTGTAGATGTATAATAATTATCGAGGAACAATGTAGATAAAAAAAAGTAATATATTTGTTTTTTTTCCTCACCCATGACAAATGTTTTTTTAGATAATATTCTAAAATTCTAACATCTAAATTAGAAAAAAAAAAAGTATAACTATATCGGTACAAAGTACTAGAAGTCTGGAATACTATACAAATAATTAATTTGGGCCTCGTTCGACTTACCTCATATTCGGTTTGTTCGGCTTGTTTTTTCAGCCGGAACAGTGTTTTTCTCTCACAACAATTCAGCCAGAACAGTGTTTTCAGCTAGTTTTAGCTAAGTTTCATACCCGCGAACGGGGCCTTGGATTAAAAATAAAAAGAGAAAAATACATTGGGTCTAAACAACTGATCGGTGATCGTAATTCGTAAGATGCCAAGAATTAAAATGTCGTCGTCGTGGAGCCCTGCCTTGTTGCCGTCCTCGTGCGCCGTGTCCGTGTCTCCGGTAGTCTAGCTCTTCGCGGCGGCGCGGCTCGTTAGCTCCGCGTGTGTAAGGCGCACGTCGCGAACTCACAATCAGAGTGTGTTGTGTGCAGCGTGACTCCTCGCCTCCTCTCTACCCAACGGCCATGTGGAAAGAAAACTAGGAAAGAAATGTCGATATTGTCTTTTTTGGTCATCTGGCCAGTTTTATGTCTTTCTTCTTAATAGTTTACTAATGCTTAATGGACTATAAAATCTAGAGGTTTGTATAACTGAACTTAAGCTCCTCCTCCACTTGAGCCCACCTTGTGACCTACCCCTAGCGCCGGCACCGGATATGATGCTGGCTACAGGCTACAGCTGCACCTACACAGCCAAGCCAGCAACGAAACGTCACACAAGCTAAGGGAGGGAAGCTTGTGCAGAGCGCGGGCGTGGTGTCGTGGTGATGGCGATTGACGAGTGATGACTAGCGACTAGCTGGGGAGTGGCGAGCCCGTGCTTCCTTTCTAGTGTAGCTCATGGGCTAAACACGCTCGTGTATGTTTTCTTCTTTCTCGAGCACGACACACGGGTCCTGTCCTGTCAATTTATAGATCTGGAGCAAAGCTACAATGATAGGCCCTTTAATATAACTTTAATAATATAGTGACGTTTCTAATAAATATAATGCATACTAATCATTCTTATGAAACTAGTTATGCATCTTATCTTACCTTGAAGTTTTATTCTAATATTTACTGCTGTGAAGTCATTGATGATGGCCTCAATATCAATTTCATCCACAGCAACTATTGCCCACTCATCTGGATTTCTTATAGTGCTTGTATCACTCTTAAAAAATTTATCAATAGATCCTCTTTGTGATTCTATCAAACCCTCTATCATTCTCTTCTTTTTTCTTTTCTCATTTTATGCATGCTTTTTGGGCAACATGAGTTCATTGTAAATTTAGAAAAGTAGTAAGTAATTAAAAAATATGTTATACTAAATTCAACATGGTTGCTGCACCATATGGGATTCCTAAATCCCAAATCTAAAGAAGTAAAGAATAAAGATTGGGGACAAGAGCAAATATTGATTAGGGGGGCTTAGCCGCCTAGGGCCAGTTTCTTAATTCTTACCTCCGTATACGAAGACCAGGAAGCCAAGAACAGACGGAAGTGGATGCCGCCGGCCAGCGGCCCCTCGCACTCGAGATCACCAAGACGCATGGGATCGCCCACTGCTCGCAGCCTCGCACGGGAGTCGGCGAGTCGCTCACTCGCGCGGGAAGGCGGAGTCGCAGCCGCGCGGCGGCAGGGCACGGGAACGCGGAAGGCGAGCAGAATCGACGCGGAGTCAGCTCGTATGCCTGGTTCAGCTGTTCCTATAGGCCATAGACAGAATACTACTTCTACTTGCACATTTGGGGTTGGGCCCCCTGGCCTCGAGGGCCCAGTGCGGCGGCCCAGCTCAAACCCCGGACGACACATATATGTAACACGTGTTTAAGGATGAGATGGTAAGGCCACGTAGGTCGATCGGGCAGCTGCTTAATTCCTTTTCTTTTCAACGCATGTAAAAGAAGGTAATCAACCACAAACTCATCTAGACCTCTTCTTTTGCATTGGCTGCAGTTTGCGAGGAAAATAACAAAACGGAACTGGCAACATTATTATTTTTTATCTACGTACGAACTGTGACGTGAGCATGGTTATATGTTTGAAAGTCAGGTGGGTGCAGGTGCATCTACGCGCTGGTCACGGTCGACTCAGACCGCATCAAAAACGAATGCTTGCATGCCCTGTTTGCATCGATCAGCGTAAAGAACGAAGTACTCTATGGCAGTTGGCAGGTCAGTCAAAAGCGAATTGGGTGGGACAGTAATTTGCTGAAAAACATATTCCAACTTGCATTTGAACTAAGGCCTCGTTTAGATTGCGAAAAAATTTCAACCCGATGAATAGTAGCACTTTCGTCTTATTTGACAAATATTGTCCAATCGTGGACCAACTAGGCTCAAAAGATTCATCTCGTGATTTCGAACTAAACTGTGCAATTAGTTATTTTTTTTACCTACATTTAATACTCCATGCAAGCGGCTAAAAATTGATGTGATGGAGAGAGAGTGAAAAAACTTGGAATTTGGATGTAATCTAAACAAGGCCTAACTAATTTATTATTACGGTCACGAGTAGCACTGTACTGGTCTGGTTATCTAAAGCAAGTCGTTTTAGACATTGACATGGTCTTTAAGAAACGATTTTGACTATAACTTTTTGCTATAAAATATTTATAAAATATAGTAAATATATATTTTTATGAAACTACGTTTCGAGATGAATCTACTTACATCATTTTTATATTTTTAAACTCAACCCAAAAGAAGTTATTTGTAGTCAAGGTTTAAAATATTTGACTTAAAATAACCTCAAAACAACTTGTTTTAGAGAACCGGAGGGATGACATAGTAATTAAGTAGATTACTTCCACTTACTATTAGCCTCCATCATCTCTCAGAAAAAGTTGATCGATCACCGCCGACGACTGTATGTAGTACTAGTAAAAAAAACGGCAAGAGCTCGTGCCGCGAAAACGACGCCAGCAGCGCCAGACGGCCGGCACAGTGGCAGAACGTGGCTCGTGCACGCGCCTTTCCTTGTCGTACGTTCTCTTCCCTCGTCGCGTGTGCTAGTACGAGTACGACACAAACACAACACGATTGCCCGCGACACCCGATGCAGAGAGGGTGACGTGACACGGAACGCACCCGATGCAAGGCCGTCACGACGTCGGGGTCAGCAGCCGCGACTGAACCGAGACCGATCGGCAGATGAGTTCGGCACGGGTCGCTTTCGCCAGCCGACTGGGGAGGGACGCCACGCGCGCGACGGCGCGAGACGGGTCGGGTGGGTCTTGCGGGAGACTCCGCTTGGACGGACGGACGGCCGAAAACGTGCGGGAAATCGGCAGGAAGATGGCGAAACGACCACGGTGCCTTATGCAACTACAAGACTTACCGATAAAATTAGTTCAAGTTTGATCAACATATAGTATATATTATTAATGTTTATATCTCTAAATAAATTTATTATAAAAATATATTATATAACGAATTCAATAATACTTATTTTGTATTATAAATATTAGTACTTTTTTATATAAATTTAGTCAAATTTTAAACGACTTTTTAAAAAATAAGAATTTTTTTTTGAACGAGGGAGTATCTATCTATCTCTTTGGTCGGGGTGTTTCGTCAGGGAAGGATGGACGATGGAGTCGCGGGCGTTGAGTTGACCGAGCTGGCTGTACAGTACGGCTGCATGCATCTGACCGATCCCTCTCGTGCCACCGTGACGGTGGTGGCTCCTGGTGGAACAGGAGATATTCTAGAGCTGTGGAACGGGACGACGACGAAAATTCGAAATGATCCCGGGTGCCGGATTAATAATATTTTAGGGGGGGGGGGGGGGGGGGGGGGGGGGGGGGGGGATAGGAAATTCAGTTCAGAGGATACTCGAAAATCAATCAATTCCAAGCACCACCGAGTATTATTATGCTGAGCTCAGGGGAGTGCTCATGATTATGCTATTACTATACGCAGTATATCAAATTTCTTCCTTGCTGCTAGAAAAGATCAGGCTCTAAATCTTCTCATAAGCTAGAGGATCGTATTATTATTGCAATGGCCATATGATCATTGATTTAATCAGGGCTTGTTTGATCCCATACAGCTGATAACATTTATAGCTATTGAAAATTCCAATACTCCAAATGTGACATTGGAGCCTTGGATATCAAAGTATTAACGTCTAATAATCTAATTTGAGAGTAGATGTAAGGTGTACCTATGTAAAACCCTACATCTATGAAGGGGCAATACACAAATGTCATAGTCCTCGATGTCTTCTGGCTACTACACCATTATTACTGTAGCTCTTCCTCTTCTAGCCATGTGACTTCCACTTGACGCTACTGACTGATGTGGGGACCCACCACGTGTTCCGGCAGCTATGTGCCTACACATTGTGCCAAGGCTACCGTATGCTTCGTGACCATACCTTTGGAGCGCTAAACTCGTGTAGTTTTGTCCATAAAGCCCCGCGTCGGTTACTCCGTTTCCTTGATTAAATGTCCGCTGTTAGTTTTGTTCGCCAAACCTGCGGCGCCATCATAATTACGTTTACTAGAGTCACATGACCGAAGATCGATCTCAGGGGGTTGGGTATTTTTCTTATATGCCAAACAATTAATTAGAGAGAATGGAGATGTACTTCCGCGTGAAAACACATTTTGGCACAAAAATTAACCATTTAGATCTATTTGCAAAGGCACAATGTATGAAACACCTATTTTTTCATAGTTTGGGTTACAATTATACTATACTATATACCAATATTAATAAATATTGTAGAGGTTGTTTTTTTCCTAAAATTACAATACTTCAAATGTGACATTGGAGCCTTGGATATCAAAGTATTAATGTCTAATAATCTAATTTGAGAGTAGATGTATGGTGTACCTATGTAAAACCCTACATCTATGAAGGGGCAATACACAAATGTCATAGTCCTCGATGTCTTCTGGCTACTACACCATTATGACTATAGCTCTTCCTCTTCTAACCATGTGACTTCCACTTGACGCTACCGACTGATGTGGGGACCCACCACGTGTTTCGCCAGCTATGTGCCTACACATTGTGCCAAGGCTACCGTATGCTTCGTGACCATACCTTTGGCGCGCTAAACTCGTGTAGTTTTGTCCATAAAGCCCGGCGTCCGTTACTCCATTTCCTTGATTAAATGTCTGCTGTTGGTTTTGTTCGCCAAACCTACGGCGCAATCATAATTACGTTTACTAGAGTCACGTGACCGAAGATCGATCTGAGGGGGTTGGGTATTTTTCTTATATGCCAAACGATTAATTAGAGAGAATGGAGATGTACCTTCCGCGTGAAAACACATTTTGGCACAAAATTTAACCATTTAGATCTATTTGCAAAGGTGCAATATATGAAACACCTATTTTTTTCATAGTTTGGGTTACAATTATACTATACTATGTATTAATAATTTTTGTGGAGGTTGTTTTTCCTAACATTCCAATACTCCAAATGTGCCATTGGAGCCTTGGATACCGAAGTATTGATGTCTAATGACCTAGATTGAGAGTAGATTTAAGGCGTACCTATGTAAAACTCTACACATACGGAGGGGCAATATGCAAGTGTCCTAGTCCTCGCCGTCTTCTAATCATGTTACTTCCACTTGACGCTACCGACTGATGTGGGAGACTCACCACATGTTTCGGCAGCTATGTGCCTACACATTGCACGAAGGCTACCGTATGCTTCGTGATCGTACCTTTGGCGTGCTAAACTCGTGTAGTTTTGTCCGTAAAGCCCGGCGCCTGTTTTCTTAATTAAATGTCCGTTGTTTGTTTTGTTCGCCAAACCTGCGGCGCCATCATAGTTATACTATACATATACTATATATTAATAAATATTGTGGAGGTTGTTTTTCCTAAAATTCCAATACTCCAAATGTGACATTGAAGCCTTGGATATCAAAGTATTAATGTCTATAATAACCTAGATTGAGTGTAGATTTAAGGTGTACCTATGTAAAACTCTACATCTACGTAGGGGCAATATGCAAATGTCCTAGTCCTCGCCGTCTTCTGTCTACTCTGTACCATTATTACTGTAGCTTTTCCGTTTCTAACCCCGCGTCTTCAGCTTGACGCCTCCGTCGACTGACGTGTGGACCCCATCGGTCCTCCCGGCACCTACGCGCCTGCGGACTGTGGCAGTGGCGGCCAGCCAATATATAGGGCCCACACCCCGTCCGCGCTCTCCAAAGTTTCGTCCACCATTTCGCTCTTGCAAGCCACCGATTTGTTTACTGCTCGCTCCGGCGCGCTGCGGCGGAGCTACCGACGACGACTGAACCATGTGCGGCGGCGCGATCCTCGACGAACTCCGCGAGCCGGAGCTTCGCCGGGTCACGGACCGGGACATCTGGCAGAAGAAGAAGCCCAAGAGGGGCGGCGGCGGCGGGAGGCGCTCGTTCGCGGCGGAGGACCATGAGGACTTCGAGGCCGACTTCGCGGATTTCGAGGCTGACTCCGGCGATTCTGATTTGGAGCTCGGGGAAGGGGCTGACGACGACGTCGTCGAGATCAAGCCCTTCGCCGCCAAGGGGACTTTCTACAGAGGTACTAGCTCAAGCTCGGGGCGACTTATTTTCTATGCTTGTAGCCTTGTATATGTATTTTTGCGTTTGGTTGATGTAGACGATTAGAATCTAAGGGTTGGTTGAGGAATTTTGGGGGGTTAGGGAGTAGGTGGGTGTTTGAGGTGCGACTGGGTGGGTGGATTGGGGAGGAATAAAGAAAAGCGAGGGGATTGGTGTTTACTGTTTAGATATTAGATTTTGCCTTGTTAGGGGATTCTGCAACTTATTGGATGATTTTGTGGTGTCCTATTGGGGATGAAGTCTGTGGCTTTTGTTTTCATTCGTGTTACAATTCTGAAATGTTGGGCAGCATAGTCTGTTACTCTGTTTTGGTTCCCCAATCTGGGAGTCGAGGGTAGACAACTCGGTTCTTCAAGTGTTGGATCTGGGGAATTCCACCGTTTGTGCACTCGGATGGGGTTGTGTATGATTAGTTACATTAGATGCATATTATGCCATAGTTCTGAACTCGTCATATCTCACTTCATACGTCTGTAGCCTATGTTTTTTCTCTTTTTTGGGGGGTGGGGGGGTGGGTGGGTGGGGGGGGGGGGGGGGGGGGGGGGGCGTATTGTTCTAGACTCTTTACTCTACATGATTTATGGTGTTGAGCTTGTGCATATGATACATATTCACATGCATATGCTGTTTCATATGGTTCCTTGTATGATTGTATTTCGTTGCGAGTATTTGAGCAGTGAAGAGTCTAGGCCTGATTCCTCAAAACAAAAAAAGAGTCTAGGCCTGGTTAATTGTCCAAATGGTTGCTGTTGGGCATTCCAGAGTCACTGTAGGTCCTGGATGCAAAGTTTAGGAAGGTCAGATTTCTGGTCCCTTGTCTGCAAATTGATTCTCATGTGCAGTATCGTATATAGTGGAAGTTTTAGATATGATTGCATAATGATGACTTATTTGATGGCACCAGGGTTGTAAAGAATCTCGGACTTTCATATTTATTGTGTTTTGAACTGTGCTTTCTTCAAATATGAAGGAGATGCACATGGAGAATGCTAATTTTGGTTGTGATGTTGTTTCTTAACTCAATATGCATATATATGATTGACAGAGGCAATGTTACTAAGGTTTGCTGCATTCCTGTTTGCAGATGGCTTAAGCACCATGACTACTGCTGATTATGGTGCCCCTGTAGCAAGGTCAGCCAAAAGGAAGAGAAAGAATCAATACAGGGGTATCCGCCAGCGCCCTTGGGGCAAGTGGGCTGCTGAGATCAGAGATCCTCAGAAGGGTGTTCGTGTTTGGCTTGGTACTTTCAATAGTCCTGAGGAAGCTGCAAAAGCTTATGATGCTGAAGCGCGCAGGATTCGTGGCAAGAAGGCCAAGGTTAACTTTCCTGATACACCAGCAGTTGGTCAGAAGCGTCGTTCTGGCTCAGCTTCTGCTAAAGCGCCCAAGTCAAGTTTTGAACAGAAGCCTATTATCAAAGCAGCTATGAACAACCTTGCCAACACAAACGCACCCTTCTACCAATCTGTTAACTACCCCTCCAACAATCCATTTGTTCAGCATGCCAATATGCCATTTGTTCCAGCAATGAACTCTACTGCTTCTGTTGAGGATCCTAGCATGAATCTGCTCTCTGATCAGGGAAGTAACTCCTTTGGCTGCTCGGACTTGGCCTGGGAGAATGATACCAAGACACCAGACATCACATCCATTGCTTCCATTTCCACTATTGCTGAAGGTGATGAGTCTGCATTTGTCAACAGCAATTCAAACATCTCATTGGTGCCTCCTGTCCTGGAGAACAATGCTGTTGATTTCACTGATGGGCTGACAGATTTAGAATCCTATATGAGGTTTCTTCTGGATGGTGGTGCAAGTGATTCAGTTGATAGCCTTCTGAACCTTGATGGATCACAGGATGTTGGTAGCAACATGGACCTCTGGAGCTTCGATGACATGCCCATCGTCGGCGATTTCTTCTGAGGAATTTGAAGCTTGGCCATAGGAGTATGTATAGGGACTAGGGGTAAGCATCGCGTTTGCAAATTTCTCTGAAGTTACATGCCATTTTCACTGGGCTAATTTTTTGTTCCATGTTTCAGGAATAAAGACTATTGGAGATTGGGAAGCACCTGCTTGGCACCTTGGGGTAGCATATGCTCGTGTCTAGCTCAGATGCAAAAGTTGCATTCTGAAACTCTTTGGTTATGGACCTGTTCCCTATTTTAACTATCTCTGTATGAGAGCCATTTATGAGACTGAACCATTTTGTTCTCCTTTCTTTCGTTGTTACAATATTAACATTATGATTTATGAATATATGGCGAAACATGCCTTCATCGTATTAATGTGTGTTGATTGTGCGTTGATCGATCTACCTGATGATATTTCATTTGTTGAAGCTGAGTTTAACAAGTTATCTGCTGAAACTTTTATTGTACAAGCAAAAGTGTTCAAGATTTCATCTTGGCATTTTGGCAAGATACTAGATTTTTGGTGCCTGCATACTCGTGCATGCTGATTTAAGATAAAGCTGTGTGAACATACATGAGGCAGGATCTCTGTCGTACTCCTTTCCTGCTGCATTTCTCATGGCGTGAAAAGTGGGTGAAACGATTCGTTGTGTGTTTCCTACCGTTTTCAACAAACGCAGGATTCTTTGGTTCTTTAGATATTCTTGGGGAAAAAGAACAGGCGGGGTGTGAAATTACCTCCCAATCTTGTTGAGATATTTTTTTTTGACCCGGACGAATTTTAGATCTACGCAACCTTCTGAAATTTCAGCTGTTGTTTCTCACTAGTCAGTCTACTGTTCTAAATGGTGTCGAGAGAGTCAAATTTGCCTGCTGCTCATTTGATTTCGTCATTGTGATGCGATTACACCTTACCAACAACAATTGTTTGATTGGTTCTTGATGAGTTTCTTCATTGGTTCTTGATTTGACGTACATATACTGCATATCACCACCTTGATCCTCCACCCACGGCCTCTGCTTCTTTATTTTTTGATGTCGTTGTCTCGCTCTCCTGAGTGCTCATGATAATCACTCGTCTTATTTCTGCCGCCTGAAGACCAGAGGAACCTGAATGTAGACGCGACCGACATATCTTTGGGAGTTCAGGTGCACGCATCATGAATCGGAGTGAAACATGTCCTGCGACAGATCTTTGTGGTGGTTTTGGACCCATGCTTTGTTAGCTATCCTACCGGCGACGAGGAAGACAGGGTTCACGACGGCAGCCAGCCTGGCCGGCTGTCGGCTGAATCTCGATCTCAATGTTTACAGAGTTCTGGTTTGTTGCCTCTTACACACTAACACACACACCCCCTTCCCTCTCTTCTACTCACTCGACACCTTCCCCTCGCGCAAGCCACAAACCCATTCTGGGCCCGACGTCTTCACACTCCTGGGCCGGTTGAGAGTCCCCCTTCTGGGCTTGGACGGAGGGAGCCCATCTCCAGGATGCGGTGTAGTGACATGCTTGAGGTGGGCTTGCGAGGCTCACCAGGGACACATCGGCTGATCAACCGACAGACACATGCCTGCGGTGGAGGTTTACAAGGTTTTCCGGATGCCTACCAGTCCTAGAACGTAGTACTACTCAACAAGATTCATGGATATTACAGGTTTCTAGTTTCCATCAAATGCTGTCCTCTGTAGAGTATAGAGGATGAAAACTTAGTCTGATCAACAACCACCCCAAGTAAATTTCAGAAGATATACAGTGAATCTTTTTTTTTTCAGAAGATACACTGAATCTTGTGTAATTAATTTCTGTGGCTACAACATACATTGCATAGTTATTGCTATGTATCACAGTTCTTAAAATGAGTCAAACAACCTCTACAAATTCAGAAGATATACGTGTTTTGTTTTACGTAGTTATATAAACTTTATAACAATATATATATACTCCCTCCGTACTGGTATTAGAAGTCGTCCTACGCTCCGTCGGCCAGAGCAGATTAGAAGTCGTCCGTGTGGCGAGGCATGGGTCTTGGACTTCTTTGGCCCTGCGTACTTGCGCCGCGCCGCACACGGAGTAATTGCGCCGCGCCGCACGCTTCGTTCCTCGACGTAATTAACGCCGCACGCCTCGCCTTCCTTCCTCGCCTGTTGCCTCTCTTCGGTCGAGACGCCGCGCCTCTCTTTGTCCTCGCCATGGACTCCGACTTGCCGCTCGCCCTGGACTCGGAATCGCCGCTCGCCATGGCCTCCTTGTCGCCGGACTCGATGGTCATCGCGCCGGAGTCCGTGGCTTTAGATCTTCTCGTCGAGCTGCAGGACTCTGTCCCGTCGGAGTCGAAGGTGGCGCCCAAGGATGACTCCTCCCCGCTGGACTCCGAGATGGTGCCGGAGTCCCTCGAGTTCGTGCCGGACTCCATGGCGCCGGAGTCGGAGCACGCGTTGCCGCCGGGCGCTTTTGTTTGCGCTCGCTGTCATCTCGTCCATGAGGACCGCCAAGTGTGGGATCGTGCACACTCGCGTTTCTGGCCATGCTCTCGCTGCGGTCTCGTGCACTTGGAATACATGCTCCTCGCCATGCTTTACTACCTCGACGAGTTCGACTGCAAGGTTTTCATCCCCGATCTGGACAAAGTCGTGATGCATGGCAACAGTATCAAGTTTGATCCACAAGTGATCAAGATGCTCGACGAGAAGTGCGAACGTGAGCTCGCTGCCAGGAAGGATGACGGCAAAGCAATGGTAAGATAACAAGCTTTACTTCTAATTAGTTAATTATTGCAAGGAAAATAACAGCAACAATGTCTCTACTAATGAAGAACACTGCAACGTTCTAAAGCTTCCAATATCTAATTAGTAGCTTTTTCTCTCTACAATGCAGCAAGTGTAGTCTTAGCTTCATCTAGCAAGGATGGTGGGCACGGGATAGAAGTTGGCAGGCGCCCTTGTCTTTCTAATGTCTCCTTTTTCATGTGAGGGATGTTGAAGTTGTTGTTGCCTTTCTTCTTCATTGCTTATATTAAAACAGTTTGTAGTGTTACAAAGATGCGGTTTGCTTTACGTGGACAATACTCCATGAATGCCTACAAAAACCAGTGATGAAATTAGTTGTTGGAATGATGAAAAATGTGTGAACAATTTGATCAATCATGTGTGAACACTACCTGCTGCACGGCTGGAACTAGGTCTTGAGTAGTTTTTGCATTCTTTTTGTATTGAATTGCTCGAAAAAAACCCAAGTCCAAAATGTTGAAATCAGGAGAATTTGGTGGTTGAGAAATGAGCCGAATATCAAAACCATCTCTCTTTGCATGCTCACAAAACAATGGATCATCCAACTTTAAATGTGAAGGTGCATTGTCTTGTTGAATGAAAATAGGATTGCCCACATCTTCTCTTGGCCACTTGGCTCTAATAGCCGGCAAGACTTGGTTAATCATGAATTCTCTAATGACATCTCTTGTGATACTTGTAATGGGCTTCATAACCATATCTTCACGGACACGGCCGGTTATTGCATTACTTCTTTGAGCCGGTTCATAAGTGACAAGAGGAAAACATCCAATTCTACCATAAAAAATGCACTCCCCATCTCTAAACCTCGGTCGAGCACAAACACACAAAAACATGAGCCTAGGGATGTAGTTTTTGTTCTTACAAGTCCTATGTGGATCGTCTTCTTCGGGGAGCAAGTAATACTTTTCAGATTTTTGGGTGAGGTAGAACCATTTTTCATCAATGAAGACAAAGTAAAAAAAATCCTTAAACCTTGGATCACCACTCAACCCCCTATCAATCATGTCAATACACCACTTTAACCTAGTCTTTTTATTACCTTCAGTGAGATAGGGCTTGATGCTACTAGAATGGCGCCTTAGCAAACCTCTTCTCAAATACCTTTGCACCTTCCATTTGCTAATGTTTAGTTTGGCACAAACATCTTGTATGGTCATCCTCTCCTTCAGAGGAATGTCACGCAAGGTTTTCAAATCAATAGGAATTGCCTTACGACCAACTCTACCCTTTTTTAAACTAGAGACCACAACCGGGACGGAGTTTGCAAGTTGTGTTTTACCTCTCCTCCATATGCGCCGAACTGTCTGAAGGTGCAGATCAAATCGATCAGCAATAATCTGGGTATCTTTCTTGTGGAGTATCCCGTTATTGCTTGTAGCCAACAACGCTTGATAAACTTGCTTTCTCAAATCTTCTGACACCTCTTTCCTTCGGTGGTGCACTTGAACATTAGCCTCGGCAACATGCTCTATTTCAAAAAAAAAAAACATTATCATCCTCCAGTACAGGCTCAATCGAAAAGCAAGGAAGCAAACTTACCGATGTCATTATCATCGTCTGGTACAGGCTCGTTGAGGTCTAACCCAGCGTTGCCTTCTTCAGCTTCCGGTACAGGCACGTTTAGATCGAAGGTAGCAAGTGAGCTGGCCATTTGTGCGGGTGTTTTGTTTGTGCTTGTTAATTTGCAGCCGGCTGGGCGTATAAATACGAATGGGAACCCAATCGTCGTCGCAGCCGAGCGTCCAGCGAAAACAAGGGAAACTTGGCGCGGCAAAACGTCCAGCGAGTGCGCAGCTAGGCGTCCAGCGTGCGTTCAACGAAATGCAAAAAAACGAAGCGCGCCATCGACGGAAAAAACGGAAAAAGACGCACCCAGGCACCAGCGTGCACGTCCCGCACAGTGCCATGCAAACACATGCAAAACAAAAACAAGCAAAAAATACGACGCGGTAGGGGATCGAACCTGCACCGTGATGGTCCCCGCGCCCACCACGCTGGCCTAGCTAGTCCGCCGTTGGTTTGTTTCTCACATGAAACATACCGCAATTGCATTTAATAGGGGTAGACAGGGAAAACTTACCCCTAATTAATGACTCATTGGTATGCACAATCATGTCTTAAACGACTTCTAATACCAGTACGGAGGGAGTACTTTATATCAATACACAATACTGCTGCCTTCCCTTTCCTTGTCAGCATCAGCATCTTGGTTAATTTGTTTCTGATTCTCAAAATCGAGGGTGTTTTTTACCAAAATTGTGTGGAGTTTTTCCACCAGAAGAGGCTGCTTTAGAATTCAGGCCATGCGGTTTGTGCTTCCCATGCTGATTTTGTTATTCCTTTGGAACTATTCATCAAAACAGGAGTATACGCAACAGGTTCAGATGAACCTACGAGGCTCTGACCCATGTAGTAGATTGTATGGTATCCACTATTTCCGGCGAACTGAGACAAGGGAACGGTAGCAACGGCCATGGAGATGCCGACAGAGGTGGTGGCAGTCGGCATACAGAGGCGACCGCCATTTGGTTTGGTACCTAGGACCTTGTTCCTTGAAGTTTTGGGAGATTGGGACAGCTTCCAAATTCTAGATGGTCTAGACAACAGTCAGATATCTGTGTATCCCACTTAATCTGGACAATGTAATTACAATTTGGAATAACAGTCAGATATCTTTGTCGCTCTTTCCAAGCACTAATAATAATCACATGGTTTTCACTTAAATAACCAATTGTGCAGTAGTAGTAAAATGCACTTCCATTCAAACATCCACAGCACATCAGAGCGACCTTATCCAGCTGCCGTCTGATCTTTTCGAGAACACGTCCGACGCAGTCTGAAGCAGTCAGAACCGTAAGAATGTCATGTCCAGTGCCATAGTCCTGGGAACCAGAGAGTAGCAACCAGCAGTGTGTTCGACTACGATTCTGAAACTGTGAACACCAACAACCAGACACAGCTAGTGAGGTACAGCCAGTGCGTTAGTCCTAAACATCTGAACCTATACGTGGTACACAGTAGCAGCTTTGGATTGGACAACTCTCCCAGATGCTCCCGGTGTCTCCTAGTCCTGAACTACACTCAACAAGGTTATCTTGGTTCCTCTCTTTCTCGACATTTTACACTCGCTAACTTGGTATTTCCTTTGTTTTCAGCGAACATATCTAGGATTCAGTTTGGTGAGAATATAGTATATATAAGGCACTCAGACATGGACGTCATCAGACATGAGACATACTCCCGAATGGCCAACCCTGATTCAATTTGCGTGCTACTCTCTCAAGTTGATATATAGGAGATGGAAATAAAATCTCAGGCTATTGCCACATCTACATGCACCCACGAGGAGTTTTTTTCTATAAATAATGGAAATCGCTGGCCAAGTGGAATTTAGTTATCCCAACTTTTTTATTCCAGAAAAAAGAATTTTGATTACTTAAAACATTGATGAAGCTAAGTGACATTTAAAAAGGAAAATTTTGCTGCAGGACACCGCCAGAAGCGAAATGCCCAGTACCATTCTGAAACAAGTTTGGTGCAACTACCATAGGAGAATCTGTAAGTGAGATAAACGCTCAAGTATATTCACTGAACAGCATCGGGTACATATACATGAAGCCGATCATCGTCAGCCAAGGGCTGCTAACTAACTCTCCTACAGAACCGGATCAGCTAGACTATGTGCTGTTAGGCTTACAACAGATTACGAGCTGGTCTTCTGCTATCTAACTGACGCCTGTGGAATCGGTTGCTGACACCCCCCCCTCAGTTGAAGCTTCGGATGATCTGATGCACAAACTGTCCCTGAATTCACTGAACAATGGCGTCGGTAGCCCTTTCGTCATGATATCGGCAAACTGGTACCGAGTTGGAACTTGCAGTACCTTGAATTGGCCGAGGGCTACCTTCTCTCGAACAAAATGGATGTCAAGCTCGACGTGCTTAGTCCTCCGATGATGCACCGGGTTTTCAGACAAGTAGTGGGCTGACACCGGGTCTGGAGCCGAGGACGCTGGGCCGCCAGGGAGGCATGGGCCACGCCTGGACGACGCTGTGCCACGGGTTAGGCGCAGGCCCCCACTGCGGCGGGGTGGTGCCGGCATGGGGAGTGCCGCCGGCCTGAGCGGCATGGCCACCGTTGCCGCCGGTCTGCCGGTTGCGACCGTCGTTAGCCTTGCGCTTCTTGCGGCGGTCGTTGTTCCCATGGGCGGGCGCCTGGGACGGTGGTGGAGAGGGCGCGATCGGCCGCGATGCGGGAGAGGTCGTGGCCGCCGCTAGAAGAGCGGTCTGCGCCTCCATCTGCAGGGAGTGGCGAGTGCGATGTTCTTCCTGCAGAAGGTATGATTTGGTGTAGAGAAAGGTCGGTGGGGGAGTCATGGTGGAGAGAACAGCAATGGCTTGGCTGAATTTGTTGTTCAAGCCTTGTAGGGTGTTGATGACGAGAGCGGTGTCGGAGACGGCGGCGCCACAGTCGTAGAGTTGATCGGCGAGACGCTTGAGCTTGCCGCAGTACTCGGCGACGCCCATGTCACCCTGGAACAGGCTGTGGAATTCCTGTTGGGCGTACACGGCGCGTTGGAGACTGTTGTCGAGGAACTGGCCGATGATCGCGTTCCAGACGGAGAAGGCGGTGGCGTTGGGGCGATTCACATCGTTCCAAATCTCCTTGGAAACGGTTGTGTACAGCCAGGAAACGACGCAGGCGTCAACCTGGAGCCATTCGGCGTCGTCGATCATGGCGGCAGCATCAACAGTGCCGTCAATGTGATCGAGGAGGCGGAATTTCTTGATGGTGAGCTCGATGAAGGATCGCCATTGCCGGAAATTGCCCTCGTCGGAGTTGAGGACAACCGGGACGTGGCTGCGGATGTTGAGCATCACCAGGGTGGAAGCAGAAGGTGGAGCGGGATCAGCAAAAGGATTGGAGCCGGAGGAAGCAGACGGGCTCGACATGGTTGGGAGATGCGGAAGCAGAGGGTTGGGATCGAGATTAAGCTGATACCATGTAAGTGAGATAAACGCTCAAGTATATTCACTGAACAGCATCGGGTACATATACATGAAGCCGATCATCGTCAGCCAAGGGCTGCTAACTAACTCTCCTACAGAACCGGATCAGCTAGACTATGTGCCGTTAGGCTTACAACAGATTACGAGCTGGTCTTCTGCTATCTAACTGACGCCTGTGGAATCGGTTGCTGACAGAATCACATTACACCCTATTAGAGCTGATAGACGGGTCCCTAAAATGTGCAGGGGCACCGGTGGAGACAGTGGGAGGAGGAAGCCAAACATGGAAATGATGAAGAAGCTAGAGGAATGGAGGAGGAGGAGGAGGCGGTGGTGGAGCAGTTTTGACCAGCAAGAGATAAGAGAGAAGGAAAAAGAGAAGAGAGAGAAGACATGAGAAACGAGAAAAGGTGGATGCAACTACTGGCCCCACTGCCACGCATTGCCTACATCAGTGAAAAACTCCTACAAAGCAGTTACAAGTCTAATTGTGAACGATGTCAATAGTTGAATGGAAAAATTTCTAGTTTTCGAGTTCAGTGACAAAAACAAACCCCCGCAATAGCTTGATGGCCAAAAATAAATTTCTTCTGAATAATATTGTACTTTAGCTACTTTTGAAGCATTTTTTATGAAAGTTCTAGTCATGAAGCCATTTATGAGACTAATCGTCCACCTTTTTGTAGTTACTATTGCCTAAAGAACATGAACCTCTACCAATCTAGAGACAGGTGGAAACAGAGTGAAACGGGTATTGATATAGTTTTTTTAGTGGTTTTAGACCAATATTTTGCTCCACGTTTTCATTTTTCTGAGGAATAACTTGTCTTCATGATTGTAGTGGGTTTGCGATGCCCATGGTGAACTGTTGGTAGGCAACACAGATCTGAAGTCTTGATCTCATCGCCCCCAGGCAGAGTTATGGTGAATGGGCTAACTCAAATAAGTCATGACACCTAGCAAGAACCTACAGATGGCCCAGACAGCGGTTCAGTGTGGAACCCCTATGTATTACCTGTATTGGACAGCTCTATCCTCTCGATCCATGGCGGCTTTTGGCTGCGTAGGCCACAAATAAACAACAAAGGGCAAGCTGTTTAGGAACACCTGTCAAAATCATGGCATGGCATATACCACACCTTGTCCTAGAAAGTCCACTGTCCTTGTGTTAGGTTGCGGTATAGGATACATCTAACTATGCTTTTAGTGGAGGTTTATAACATTTTCCGAATGCCTATCAGTCCTAAAGTGTACTCAACAAGGTACATGGTTTACATATTTCTAAATTCCATCTGCCAGTATTTTTTGTAGAGTATAGACAAGACACTAAGATCTCACAAATTTATTGTTTCATCCATTTGGAGGCAACTTTGGTGCAATGTATATCCACATATATAGGTGGTCTGAAACATGTCCCATCTAACCAACCCTCATTCAGTCTCATCAACAATCACCTCCAAGTGCGAACACAAGGTTAAAATATGCCCTTATGTAGTCGTTTTGTGATGAGTGATTGTCAATGTGATCCACGAAGTAGTTTGAGCGGTGACTAACTCTACCTTGGCGAAAGCCTTGTGTGCGACATGTTTTTTGGCTTGTGTTGTGCAGGTGTTGAGCTTGGAGGCGGTAATCGACGGCGAGGTAAAGGTCAAGGAGGACGTGCCGTGTCGATGCACCGAAGCGGTGAAGGATGGACGTGAGGTTTGGACCGAGGGACCCGGAGGCCGGGTGACTAGCCGCAACGGTTGACACCAAGCGCGAGAAGATATGGGAGTGACGGTGTTGACCGACGAAGTTGTAGAATCAACCCGCAGTCCAAACCCTTCCCACCCCGCAATCCTAGCTCTGACCTCTCGATCCCTCTCTCCTTTCTCTCCTCTCCGCACCGCCGCCGCCTCCTCCGCACCTCCAACGCTCCTGCGCAACCTCCACATGGCCGTCGCTCGAGATGGAAGCCGCAACCCGGCCGGCCGGCCCGAACACGAACCCCTCTCCTCTCTTTCCTTTCTCTCTCTTCTCACCACCGTTGCCGCCACCCGCGTATCGCCACCATCGCTCCTCCGCCACCTCCAGCAATGCGCGCTGAGCGGATCCGGTCGACTCTGGCCTCGGCGGCAGCGGATCCGGCTGGCCTACACCAGGTGCTCCGCGACGAGGCCTCCTTTTTCCACTTCTCTGTATTTTCATTCCACCTCTCTCCAGTTCTGGAAACCTGGGAGGCGGCTTGTGTGCCGCCAGCGAGCTCGAGCACGGTGGTAGCCCGGGGAGAAGACAAGCCTTCGATGCATCCAAGGAGAATGGCTTGGAGGTGCCATCTGCTCACGAGGATCTCAGCGCCCACGAGATCTGGGCAGACCCCGGCTTCGGCCTTCATTGTCGTGGTCCCGGAGGGGGCAGACACGCTTGAGCGGATGAGCAAACACAGGTGCACGGCACGAAGGCAGGGCGTGGCGCCGGCCTACACGCCTTGCTGCTCGCCCTCGTCCACAACCCTAGCTCCGGTCTCCCCCCCCCCCCCCGATCTGTGGAGAGCGACATCACCAACCCTGTCTCTGGTAAGCTAACTGCTGTGCTGCGCGATATCTATTGGAAACCCACGCAGATCGACGACGCTTGCATATATAGGCATAGGAAAAAGTCTACTTAACCCCCCACCTATCATACTTGGTCTACTCCACCCCCAACTATGAAACTGTCTGTTTTAACCCCTGGGTGGTTTTTCAGCGGCGGTTTGCTATAGTACCATCGGTTTGCTGCAGTAACGGGGGTTGCTACAGTGACCGTGGTTTTGAATTTCCCTTTTCTATTTATTTGCGGTGATTTTTTGAAAAAGTATAGTAAATGCGTGCCTTTACTGTAGCAATCCGTCACTGTAGCAACCCGCTGTTACTGTAGCAAAACCGCCGCTGAAAACCGCCCAGGGGGTAAAACATACGGTTTTAGATAGTTTAGAGGGTAAAATAGACGGTTTCATAGTTGAGGGGGTGAAGTAGACCAAGTATGATAGGTGGGGGGTTAAGTAGACTTTTTTCTATAGGCATATATAATCCACGGGGAGGATGGAAACCGAGAAGAATTGCACTTTCTATTCTGTTTCGTGCAGGCCTGATGGGCAGCGACTGTGACTGGGAGCATGCCATGGTGTATGAGGACGGCGATGCCGACTGGGAGCACGCCATGGTTGGTTTAACTGAATGTAATAATCTTCGTTAAATTTCAGGATGCAGTCGGCCTTCGATACACAGAAAGATGACCTGAACAGCTTCTTTCAGGAACTATTTCTCTCCGAATTGTAGCTCTGGTCATCAGTC
Source organism: Miscanthus floridulus (assembly GCF_019320115.1). Taxonomy (NCBI): domain Eukaryota; kingdom Viridiplantae; phylum Streptophyta; class Magnoliopsida; order Poales; family Poaceae; genus Miscanthus; species Miscanthus floridulus. Next base: position 220,346,949 of record NC_089587.1, on the reverse strand, counting down.
ATACATTGTGATTACCATAATAGAGCTGGTAGCTAATAAAACTAACCTGGTCCTTAGAACCTCCTGTGAGTAGTTCATCTGCTTCATCCAAAAAAAGCATTCTAATGTGGTCTGGAGACAATGCATGCCTTTGCAGCACGTCAAGAATGCAATCAGGGGTGCCAACTAAAACCTGAACTCTCCTTGACATAGTTTGCTGGTCTGCATGGCACTTGTTCCTCCTGTACAAGTTTGAGCTGTAACACCAAGGAACTGGATGCTGCTGAGGTGCCTTGGGAGTAAGCACCCTTGCTGAGCTGCACTTGCCTTGTATATAGGAGGATTGGAGTAAAGATGATAGACAAATGAACGTGTCTGTTTTGCAGGATGTTCAAGAGGATGAAGGTGATATGATTGTGCTAGGCTAGATGGTTGAACTCTGAGGCATGACAGGCATGCCGCGCAGCACGGCATCGAGATCAAAATGGCAGGTGAGGGGGGGGGGGGGGCGGTGTTTAGAAAAATGCTGTTATTACTTCTCATGTGGTTGCTCAGAATCAGGAATCGGCTTTAGTGTTTAGAACTATGTTCTTTTCCTGTGTTAAATAAGAACCAAATATTTTGTCTTCGAGGGCATGTATCACCACTAAATTGACAAAGAATAAATTGAACTCAGTTACGCTTTGAAAAAAGGAGAGGAACACAATACATGGCAGTAGCATTGATCCTCATATCAAAGCTATAATACCGAAAAAAAATCATAACAGGAACATTAGCATGCATAGGTGAATTAGGTTTGGATACTCTAATTGCAGTATTCCCCTCGGTCTTTTAGATCTTGTTCAAGCTATATCATTGTCTGTAGTGATCAAAGTTGGATCACTGGTTTTTAAAGCAATATTTTTTTTTTACAGTATTATGGCATATATTCATCTCATGCTAACTGAATTTCAGTGTTGCCCTTTATTCAACAGGTTGAGTGTTAATATTAGGTGTACCTGCTGCTCCTAAATTGAATATCCATCCACTTAGTAGTAAAATTTACTATGCTTTCCAAGTCGTATTGATGGTTAGCAACGAAGTAGTGTCTTTCTAAAATGCAAGAAAGTCTGAAATATTCCATGCCTTACTCTGAAACCACTTAGTGCCTTCTTGCAGGTCTCAATTGTTCTTCTTGCAGGTCTCGATTGTTGTCATCTTTCTGTTGTTAGCTATCGTGAAGGCATTGCTATACTAAGATGTAGATGATAGGCACGATCTATTGGCTGCTGAGTTGTGTCTATGTGTCAGTTTTGAAACGACTTAGGAGACTGAAGGATCGAAACGGGCGACCAGAGGGGGGGTGAATGGTCGCGGAAGCCAAAAATAATTTATAACCCTTCCCCTAAACACAAAACCTGATTAAATCACGTTTTTCAAATCTGGCCAGAACTCTATGTACCTAGTAAACCTGATGTGGACGAAAATCCGTAACTCCGATCGACCTAAAAATTTGTCAGATTAAACTAGATGAAATTACGAAACTAACCCAACTAGAATCACGTCAATCGGACTTACGGATCTTGAGATAAAAATAAAACAAGCAGACTATGTCAGATGCTGACGAGAATTGTAAAGAACCAATCGAGATGCACAAGATCAATCATTATAGATGAAAGATTAAATTGAGTAATTGAACTTACAAAAGTGCATCTAGCCTCCGCCCGAACATCCTCCCTCTCTTAATCGGAGAGATCAACAAAAACCTCTCACTAGAATTCAAACCCTAGGCTAGACCGGAGAGAGCAAAACTGAACCGTGGAACCCCGGGGCATGAGTACTGTTCATGCGTGAATAGTAACTCGCCGAGAGTCCAAAACGTTCCGCCCCCTTCTCAACCCTAGGTGCCACATATTTATATCTCCAAAGGGTGGCACGACCTATTTTCACATAACCCCTACGCTAAATAAATCCAACGTAGGGGCGTAAATTCCAATTACGTCCTCCATGGCAAATTCCGCGATGTCCGTGATCCCTCCATCTCCGCGATGTGATCCTCGCGATGTCGCCGCACGACCATCCGAAATCGTATCGCGATCGCCAGAATTTCCATCTTCGGCCAACGCACGCCGCACGAGCGTCCTGGTACGATGCATGGCTTTGTGGCTCAACCAGCGAACCCCGGATTTTGTGGCGTAATCTGGAAACCTCCCTCGACGTCCTCCCACCGTGTAGCCAGGTACAGTAGACGTACACCACACGATCGCCTGTCCATCAAACGCAAGCCTCGATCCGCCCTTCTCCGCCCCCACGGTTCTTCGGAACGACATCCTATCCTCGTTCTTCACTCGTCGCCGCATGTACCTTGTCTCCACCTGTCACCTACAACCACAACCTGCCGAGAGATACGTCACACGCACACCGTGTTGTCAATCGCTCATCACCAAGGTGCTAGCACACCGGCATCTCAATCTTCCCCTTGATGAGTGCATTGACAACACCACACCGCACAAATTTATTGAAACTAAAAAAATAAAAAGAAAGAAAAATAAACAATCTTGATCCCCAAAGACATGGGCTAGCGAAAAAGCTAGGCTCGACACAATCAAGACAAAAAAATCACTCTCCCCAAAATGACTCAAAAGCCATATCAATTTCCCAAAAGCAATCTCAGCAGCAAAACTCAACAATTTCAGCAACACCCCCCCTCAACCCCTCAAAACAAGCATGCCAAGTCTCAGCAAAAACGAAATCAAACTCTGAAGGGTCGAGATGGCGACTAGAGGGGGGGTGAATAGTCTTTTCTAAAACTTAATCGCGTCAGCTAACCGATATAAATGCGGAATTAAAACAATCGGTCTAGCCAAGACTATACCCCTCTATATATGTTCACTAGCACCTTGCAAAGATACTAATTATGCAACTAAGGTGCCGGGCTAGCTAGAGCTCTCCTAAATAATTCTAGGAGCAAGGTCACACAAACCTATGGCACTAGTACTTTAAACAACAAGGGAGCTCCTACACATGCTAGTAAGCAAAAGCACAAAGCTAACTAAGCTCGCTAGCAATGCTCAATAACAAGGCAACCAATGCCTAATTAGAGAGCGTAAATATTTAGTTACACAAACTAAGCAATGTGACTAACAAGGTTACTAAAACCAAATTAGCCACGCAAGGGAGCTACTTCTATGCTACACAAGCAAGAAGGTAATTAGCAAGCTACACAAGCTATCTAATTACAAGAGCAACTACACAAGCTTAATATGTATAAAAGTAATTGCAAGCTTGTGTAATGGGGATACAAACCAACGGGAAGAACAAGGTTGACACGATGATTTTTCTCCCAAGGTTCACGTGTTTGCCAACACGCTAGTCCCCGTTATGTCGACCGCTCACTTGGTGGTTCGGTGGCTAATTAGCATCACCCGCTAAGCCCGCACGTCGGGCGCCGCAAGAACCTACCCCTTGAGTGAGGGTAGCTCAATGACACGCTTTACTAGAGTTGCTCTTCACGGCTCCCGCGGGGCGAGCACAATGCCCCTCACAAGCACTTCTCTGGAGCGCCGCACAAGCTTCTTGCGCGCTTCGACGGAGACCACCACCAAGCCGTCTAGGAGGTGGCAACCTCCAAGAGTAACAAGCACCACCGGCTTGCAACACGATCACCTAGTGCTACTCGATGCAACATCATGATGCAATCGCACTAGAATCGCTCACTCACACAATCAAATGATCACTATCAAGTATATGTGTGATAGAGGGCTCCCAAGCACTCACAAGCATGGACACTAAGTCCCTTGAGGTGCTCCACACCAGCCATGGCCGAAGGCCACTTCTATTTATAGCCTCAAGGGCTAAATTAGCCGTTACCCCTTCACTGGGCAACGGTCGAGCCGACCGGACGCTCCGGTCGTATTGACCGGACGCTGGACCTCAGCGTCCGGTCGCCCATAGATGACCATGTGTCCCGGTTCCAACGGTCACTTGACCTGACCGGACGCAGCAGCACTCAACTGACCGGACGCTGAACCCCCAGCGTCCGGTCGTTTCCAGTAAGCTCCCAAGCATGACCGGACGCGTCCGGTCGAACGCGATCGGACGCAGCCAGCGTCCGGTCACACTCTAGTTACTGCGTCACCGTACGTCAGCCTGACCGGACGCAGCCTTCCAGCGTCCGGTGCATTCAGATCCAGCGTCCGGTCAGTTGACCGATGCCGGCATCTTCGCGACCAACTCGTTTTCACTTCTAACTTCTTCACCCTTGCACCAATGTGCTAACCACCAGAATTTGCATCCGGCGCAAATAGAAAATAGGCATTCCATTTTCCCGAAAACGCCGAATCCATCTCAACCCTGCAAACACCACCGCCTTTGTAAATGTGCCAACACCACCAAGTGTACACCACTATGTGTATGTGTGTTAGCATTTTCACAATCATTTCCTAAAGGATGTTAGCCACTCAACTTGCCACGCCACTCGATCCTAGCGACAATGCAAAGTTAGATCACTCGAGTGGCACTATATGACCGAAATGCAAATAAGTTTGCCCCTCTTGATAGTACGGCCATCTATCCTAAATCTGGTCATAAACTTCTCTACACACCTATGACCGGTGAAATGAAATGCCCTAGGTTATACCTTTGCCTTGCGCATTCCATTCCATCTCCTTCAATGTCAATGCAACACATACACCAACACGATCAACAATGATATGATCCACTTCATATCATCACATGATCATATTGGTTCATCGATCTTGACTCTACTTGCTCTTCACCATTGCCATCGTCCATCGGCGCCAAGTCTTGCTCAAGCTTCACCGCCACGCGGTCCATCACTCCAAAGCCTTCGACTTGCCCTTCACGCTTGCAACCGGTCCATCAAGCCAAGTCTTGTCTTGATCTTCTTCACCTTGATCACATGACTCAATGTCATGTCTCATGTGCATTTAAGCTCCTTCATCATCACATGTGTGAGCTTTGCAACATTTCCAAGCCATTTTCACCTTCATGGCATATGTTGCTCACACACATGTACCTGTGGACTAATCATCTGTGTATCTCACATAAACACAATTAGTCCACCTAGGTTGTCACTCAATTACCAAAACCAAACAAGGACCTTTCAAACTCCCCCTACAAAAATGAATTTGTGACTCACTCTCCCCCTTGTTGACAAAGCACTCCATCAAGATAAAATACAAGGAACCAATTTAGAGAAAAGCACAAGTCGAAGCTTCTGAGACATATACAAAATACTTATAAAAGCTAACCAGCAACACGAGCTACTCAGAGAAGGAGCAACACAATGCCATGACCAATAGAATTTTAGAACTGAAATCTCTTTGAAAAAACCAATTAGCCAGGCAAAAACATGCATATTCCAAAATTAGTGCCAAGCTGAAGACAAAACATATAGCAAGCTGACACGATGGATACACAGCTTCAGTCAAAGTTCACTGCAACGCCCACAAATGCATGCATTTGTCATATTTAATTCTGGCTTTTGTGAGCTTGACAAGCAGGGATATGGGAAGCAAGAGTTGTGCCCAGCCAGTTTGTTTAATTTTGATTATGAGCGAGAACCAGCAGGGACATGGGAAGCAAGAGTTGTGCCCAGCCAGTTTGTTTAATTTTGATTATGAGCGAGAACCAGTAGGGACATGGGAAAAATCAGAGTTGTGCCCATATTTAAATTCTCAGGAAAGCAAGTAGATCATTTGCAACCATACTATGCACTCCCAAGTTAAAACTTGCATTGTGAGTTACATTTGCAGTGAAAACCCATTAAAAGAAGCTGACAACCGAACCATGAGCAAGATATATGTCAAGTATTCAACAAGTCACTAGATCCAGAAAAGCAAGCATAGCCCAACATAAATTTTTAAGTATATATCTGTGCTGTTTTCAAAATAAAAATTGGTCAAGCAAAACATTCAAACCTCTCCAAAAGCATCGATCGCAAACTAGCCAAAACAAGTATAAGGCATATGTAACTGAAGCAACTTACAATGATACTAGAATGGGTAACACACCCCGAACTCACCACGCAAACGTGCAAACGTGGTTTGATCGAGTGGTTTAGTCAGAATATCAGCAAGTTGCTGACTAGTATCAATGTATTTAAGCTTAATATCACCCTTCTCAGTATGATCCCTCAGAAAATGATGACGAACCTCAATGTGTTTCGTCTTAGAGTGAAGCACAGGATTCTTTGCAACACTTATAGCGCTAGTGCTGTCACACAAGAGAGGAACGCGAGAAAACGACAAACCAAAATCGCGAAGGGTAGCTATCATCCATAAAAGCTGAGAACAACAACTAGCAGCAGCAACATACTCAGCCTCTGTAGTAGATTAAGCAATATTAGATTGTTTTCTAGAGGACCAAGAAACAAGCGAAGAACCCAAAAATTGGCAAGTACCCGATGTAGACTTTCTATCCAAACGGCACCCAGCAAAATCAGCATCCGAATAACCACACAAACTGAGAGTTGAAGCAACAGAGTACCAAAGGCCAAATGCAGGAGTAAATCGAAGATACCTCATTATGCGCTTCACCGCCTGACGGTGAGAAGTCCTAGGGGATGCCTGAAAATGAGCACACATACACACAGCAAAGTGTATATCTGGCCTCGTAGCAGTCAAGTACAGCAGCGACCCAATCATGCTTCGATATTCCTTCTGATCCACGGGCTCTCCATCCTCATCAGCATCCAAAGCAGCGCTAGTCGGCATGGGCGTAGAAATTGGCTTCGCATCATCCATCGCAAACTTCTTCAGGACATCCTTCGTGTACTTTCCCTGATGCACAAATGTACCTTCCAAAGTTTGTTTTATTTGTAAGCCAAGAAAGAAATTCAGCTCGCCCATCATAGACATCTCAAATTCTTTACTCATCACATCTGCAAACTTTTTCACAAGAGCATGAGAGGAACCACCGAAAATGATATCATCCACATAAATCTGAACTATTAAAGTGTCATTTCCTTGCCTGAGGAGAAAAAGAGTTTTATCAACTGAACCCATTTTGAACCCGTTTTTAAGCAGAAAAGTTTTCAATCTAGCATACCAAGCACGAGGTGCTTGCTTCAAACCATATAAAGCCTTTTGCAACTTAAAAACATGATCAGGAAAATTGGGATGTTCAAAACCAGGCGGTTGTTTAACATAAACTTCTTCTTCTATAAAACCATTCAGAAAAGCACTTTTCACATCCATTTGATAAAGCTTATATCCACATGAAGCAGCAAATGCAAGCAAAATACGAATGGCTTCTAAATGAGCAACAGGAGCAAAAGTTTCACCATAATCAATACCCTCTTTTTGAGAAAAGCCCTGAGCAACCAGCCTAGCTTTATTTCTAACAACATGACCATCTTCCCCTTGTTTGTTCTTAAAGACCCATTTAGTTCCAATTGGTTTACAAGAAGGAGGAGGATCAACCAAAACCCAAACCTGATTCCGTGCAAAATTTTCTAACTCCTCATGCATGGCATTGACCTAGTTAGAATCAGATAAAGCATGTCCAACATCTTGGGGTTCAAAAGAGGCAACAAAGGCAGTATGCGCAAAGACACAATAATTTTTATTTTTCATACCTCTGTTCCTTGTCGTGCGTTCATCCAAATTACCTATTATGTTCTTGGCAGGATGACGATTCTGAATGTGTCGTGGTGCTGTACGTTTTGAAATCGCCTCCCCCTCAACTACAGCCAGTACATGATCAACAGTCGATGAAGCTGCAGGCTTTGCTGTAGATGTACGTGTCGGCGATGGTCCATCCTCCAAAGTGGTGGAGGGCGCCTGCTCAGGCTGGGCGCCAGGCTCCCCCTGCATCGCAGGCTGGGCATCATCATCGTCGTCGTCACATCCATCTTCCTCTTTCTCATCCTCAAAAATATCCTGCCCGATCTTGTCATCACCTGCACACTCAAAAGCAGAAGAAAAACAAGGCATTGTCTCGTCGAAGGTGACCTCACATGTCTCATCGATGCGGTTAGTATCAAGATTAAGCACACGGTACGCTCGCCCTTGCAAGGCATACCCCAAAAATAACCCATCGGAAGAACGCGATTCAAATTTATCCAAATTTCCCTTTTTCAATATAAAACACTTGCAGCCAAAAACTCGAAAGTGGAAAACTTTGGGAGGTCGACCAAATCTCAACTCATAAGATGTTTTCCCAGAAAAGCTCTCAGAAAAATGCAATTAGCAACATAGCAAGCGGTGTTGATAGCCTCAGCCCAAAAACGTCTAGGAGTTTTATGTTCATCAAGCATTGTCCTAGCCATCTCAACAAGCGTACGATTTTTACGCTCAACAACACCATTCTGGGGAGGAACGTAAGGTGAGGAAAACTGATGATCTAAACCTTGTTCTGAACAAAAAGCTTTCATGCGAGAATTCTTAAATTCCGTACCGTTGTCACTACGAATTGCTCTAACGGCATTATTTGACAACTCATTTTTCAGCTTCAGAACAAGATCATGAACATATGAGAAAGCCTCATCCTTAGATTCCAAAAAGAACACCCATGAATATTGAGAAAAATCGTCCACAACGACGAGCACATACCACTTCCCACCAGCAGACCGAACATGGGCTGGACCAACAGTGTCCATATGTAACAGTTCACCCGGTCGTCTCGTCATCACCTGAGTCACAGGTGCATGAGAAGCAGCAACCATTTTTCCATGTTTGCAGGGAGCACAAATCAAATCCTTTTCAAACTTGAGTTTCGGTAAACCATCAATTAAATCCAATGAACTCAAACGATAAAGCAAATCAAAGCTCAAGTGGCCCAACCGACGATGCCACTTCCAAATCAGGGGGGAACCATGAGCAACTAAACAGCGAGTTTCACCAAAAGATTTAGAAAAATCAGCTTTAAAAATCCGTCTAAAAGGAGAAATCTTGCAAACAAGGTTACCAGCAGAATCAAGAACACGCGAATTTCCTTTCTTAAAACGAACCTCAAAATCATCCTCAAGAAGTTGCGAAACAGACAGCAAATTATAATGCAAATTCTTTACCAATGCGACGTCCTTTAACATGTATTTATCTGTTACCTTGATGCAGCCATGCGCCATTACCTTACCTTGACTTTTATCCCCAAAAGTGATGTTTTCCTTTACGCTCGTGGGGGTGAGGCTGGAGAACCATTTATCATCTCCGGTCATGTGGCGCGAACAGCCGGAGTCCATTATCCATATGTCCTCCTCGCCTCCAACCTGCAATCAACAACGAGAGCAAGGGTGAGCTAATGACTCAACACTGGGGTTAGGATAATGTAATGAAAACCAGTGCTGAGCCACTTGCTCAAAAGAAGCGTTAGCAAAATTAAAGTTCTCAAAAAAACGATGAGAACCACGAGGGGGAAAACGTGGTCTGTCATCCCGATGTTGTGCAAGAGCACGAGTACGTGAGCGAAAACCAGAAGAGCGAACAAATGGCTCACGTCTCAAAACAGGACGATCATGAGTACCACGTACAGGGTACTGCTCACATCTAAAAACATGACGATCATGAGTACCACGTGTGGGGTACTGCTCACGTCGTTCAGCACGCATCCTCCGATAACAGAACTCATAAAGATGACCATCATGACTGCAAAAATCACAATGATAAAGCTTGCGTGCAGGAGCGAAAGAAGCCTCAGCATTAGAACTAGAAGCAACAAAAACAGGCTTAGCAAAATGATCACAAGAAGAACCATTTGGCTTAGTATTTTGTACACCCTTGAAGTGTTTTGGCTTAGGCACCCAAACCTGCTTTTTAGGAGCAGATCTAGATGTCTCAAGCAGCAACCCATCAGAGGTGACACCTAAACCCTTCCTAGGAGGTGGTCCAGTATATTTAGCCAAAGGTGGATTCTTCTCATCAACAGGCGGTCCACTTTTTTCACCAAAAACATGTTTCAAGTCATAACCGGGACCAAAACGCTCACCCCGTTTAATTTGAGCAATAGCCATACCAATTTGAGGCTCATGAATAGAACACCAACCAAGAATAGTTCTCAAATGCTTATTTTCTTCTTCCAAATCAGCAAGTTTGGCCCTTAAATCATTATTTTTAACAACAAAATTAGGACAAGTTAGGCATGAAGGAAGAACCGGACAAGTGTGTTTTTCCAACTCAACAATATGTGATTTAGCAACATTTAATTTAGATCGTAAAGTTGGACAAATTAAACAAACCGGCAAATCAGGACAAGTGTGTTCTTCAAAATTTTTTACCCGACATAAAGCATTATCCAAGTCAACTTTCAGAAGCGGGCAAGAAACACAAGTACCAAGCAAATTTGACCGAGAACGAAGTTCATTTAGTTCAGCATAAAGTTTATCTCGATCATCAATAATGGAAGAATACTTGGTTTGCAATTTAGAAAGCGAAATCATATGAATTGAGCATTCTTCACATTCATCAGGTTTAGCAGGATTAGATGCAGCATTTTTGAGAGTAGCTAGTTCAGCACAAGTTTTATCATAATCAGTTTTAAGTTTAGCCAACACTTTATTTTGCTTATGAACAATTTTAGTTAAATTAGTTATTCTTTGTTCTACAGAAGTATCTACCTCATCATCAGAAGTTTCATCGTTGCTGTCGGTTGATGCATCACCCTCCAAGGCCATAGTACATATCCCACCATTGATGCCGGCGTCAGTGATGAAGCAAAGTCCGTCTGTCTTCTTCTTGGGTGTCTCATCCTCGGAATCTGAATCGCTAGAGTCTGACGAGCCACTTGAAACATACTGTCCAAGAGAAGATAACAAAACATTTGCAGCCTTAGCGACTTGCTTGTCAGAGTATTTTTGTCCGCCTTTCTTCCATTGCTTATCCTTCTTCTTCTTCCTCTCCCTGAACTTCTCCTGGCGCCTGGAGGAGTTATTGCCTTGCTCAAAAGATCTCTGCTTGTTTGGGCAATCAGCAGCAAAGTGTCCTCGCTCACCACAGTTGAAGCAGCCATCTGAACGTCTTCTATTACGCCTGTTGTCATACACACGCTTAAACTTGTTGGAGAGCAGTACAAGCTGATCATCATCTAGCACCTCCAACTCCTCATCTGCAACATGACACAAAGAAGACAAAGCAAAACTGGAAACATTTGGATTAGCATTAGTGTTAGTCTTATTTCCAGAAACCAAAGCCATTGGAACGTCAGAAGAAGCAGATGTGGGATTTTTCAATTTACGCTTAGAAACAATTTCGATCTCTTTTGATTTGAGCTTACTGTAAAGCTCATCAGTGGCGAGAGTCTCATAACCTACAGATTCAACGATCACCTCAACTTTCATATCCCATTCATCATTAAGTGAATGTAATAATCTGAGAGCCCTAGCATGATCATCATAAGGCATATTGCTATTCATGGCCTTCATCTTATTAACAATCACTTGAAAACGTGCAAACATGTCATCAATAGACTCACTAGGCAATTGGCAAAAAGCATCAAACTCTTTTCGGTGAATCTCAAATTTTCGGTTTTTCACAGTGTTTGAGCCTTCATGATATTTTCTAAGTTTCTCCCAGATCTGATAAGCGAGATCTTCACTAGAAACCCGATCATATTCAGTTTTACAAATAGAAGCCTGTAAAATAGCAACAGCGCGATGATTTGTTTCAAGAAGCCCGATCTCAGCGGCGTCAGTCGGTTCCTCAGCTAGAATCACATATGTGGCATTTTGTGTGATTTTCCATAGCTTCAGCGACTTGCCTTTGAGATAGTTGGTCATACGTGCCTTCCAGTAATCATAATCAGTCCCATTAAAAAACGGAGCGCGAACATCAAACTTTTCATTGGTCGCCATAGCTTTCAGCACTGATTAAGGTATAGAAAACCTAAACCGGCTTTGGTACCAATTGAAGGATCGAAACGGGCGACCAGAGGGGGGGGGGGGGGGGGTGAATGGTCGCGGAAGCAAAAAATAATTTCTAACCCTTCCCCTAAACATAAAACCTAATTAAATCACGTTTTTCAAATCTGGCCAGAACTCTATGTACCTAGTAAACCTGATGTGGACGAAAATCCGTAACTCCGATCGACCTAAAATTTTTTCAGATTAAACTAGATGAAATTACGAAACTAACCCAACTAGAATCACGTCAATCGGACTTACGGATCTTGAGATAAAAATAAAACAAGCAGACTATGTCAGATGCTGACGAGAATTGTAAAGAACCAATCGAGATGCACAAGATCAATCATTATAGATGAAAGATTAAATTGAGTAATTGAACTTACAAAAGTGCATCTAGCCTCCGCCCGAACATCCTCCCTCTCTTAATCGGAGAGATCAACAAAAACCTCTCACTAGAATTCAAACCCTAGGCTAGACCGGAGAGAGCAAAACTGAACCGTGGAACCCCGGGGCATGAGTACTGTTCATGCGTGAATAGTAACTCGCCGAGAGTCCAAAACGTTCCGCCCCCTTCCTAGGTGCCACATATTTATATCTCCAAAGGGTGGCACGACCTATTTTCACATAACCCCCTACGCTAAATAAATCCAACGTAGGGGCGTAAATTCCAATTACATCCTCCATGGCAAATTCCGCGATGTCCGCGATCCCTCCATCTCCGCGATGTGATCCTCGCGATGTCGCCGCACGACCATCCGAAATCGTATCGCGATCGCCAGAATTTCCATCTTCGGCCAACGCACGCCGCACGAGCGTCCCGATACGATGCATGGCTTTGTGGCTCAACCAGCGAACCCCGGATTTTGTGGCGTAATCTGGAAACCTCCCTCGACGTCCTCCCACCGTGTAGCCAGGTACAGTAGACGTACACCACACGATCGCCTGTCCCTCGAACGCAAGCCTCGATCCGCCCTTCTCCGCCCCCACGGTTCTTCGGAACGGCATCCTATCCTCGTTCTTCACTCGTCGCCGCATGTACCTTGTCTCCACCTGTCACCTACAACCACAACCTGCCGAGAGATACGTCACACGCACACCGTGTTGTCAATCGCTCATCACCAAGGTGCTAGCACACCGGCATCTCAGAGACCACTTTCAAAAATTACATTATATTTTTTAGGTAATCTTTCATCTGAAAAACAATCTCATGTGTCTTCCCTAGCATTGTATTTGTTGCATGTGCTTTGGCTACAAGCTGCAACACTAGAGCCTATAGTTTTGTTCCCTAGACTTGCATTGATCTTTTGTATGGCCAACAAGAAACAGAGTTGTTGTTGTCACTGTTATGGGCATTGAATTTAAGTGGTTAAGTGAGCATCATTTTAATTTTACTCGGTTTGCTAATACAAACCAATTTGAAGCCTTGTTAGCTCGAAGACATAAAACACGTAGTGGATTCTTGCTATGTTTTTGGTTTTCGGAAAACATTGCACAACTAGCCAGAATAGATGCGTATGCGTATCGTTATTATTTTTTGCATAAACTCATTTATTGCCATGATGCCACTGGCAGCACTGACGTGGCATTGCAGATGCTCGACGGCATGGCGAGGTTGTCAGGGAGGATGCCTTCACCGTGATGCAAGATGTGATTAGGCCAGCCAAGGCCTTTGGGGACCTGTTGAGGAAGTGCTTGAGCAATTTGAAGCTACATGGCAAACTGCACAGCCTCCTACTGGTGGTCTTCAAGCTAAAACAGAACAATGATGTATATATAGTCCTGAAAACAGAGACGCATTCCTTCCAAGAGATGGATTGTGCGATGTTGTTTGTTAGGAAATGGGTGCACAAATCGGAACTGCCTATTTTTTTTTTTTGGCAACATATCAGGTCCAAACCAACCAACCTGTGAAAACTTAAAAACTACCGATCAGGATCACTAGATGCTGATCCAATGGATTGGGTGAGGGGGCTTAAGCGCAAAAAAAGACTGGCGGGTGAGGGGCTTAAGCGCAAAAAAATCCCACCTCTCATCGCATCCATTGTATCAGCATCTAGTGGTCCTGATGGGTAGTTTTCAAGTTTGCACAGGTTGGTTGATTTACACATGATACGTTGCCATTTTTTATGTCTGTTTTATTATGGACTTGTGTGTGTCTGCTTAGGAGTACAACCTTTAGTCATCTAATAATGTTCTGCTTAGGGTTCTTCACAGGAGAAGGAAGCGGCTTGATCACAAAATGTAGGAGTGGATGGCATGCTGAATGTGCATCCCAACAGTCCAAAACATGTTAATTAATCTGATTTGGTTGGTTATATAGTACTATTTGCATATATATAGCTTCCATTTTGTTGTTTCCTGACTTCCAGCGACAACGGTATGACACCTTTTATCGATAGTGCTGCTGCCTGATGCAAAGGTCTTCAAAGATGATGTTCATGCTTTAATTTATCTTTGGTCGTGTAAGAATCTATTTTTCTTTGCACCTAAAAGGATTTGGTTTTGGCTAAATATTCATATTGATTGGATATAAATTGGGCTAAATAGTCCAGGCAGGGCGCCCGAAGGGCGCCTGATGTTCTAGTGGTTATAAAAGCTACAGGAATTGAGCCCCCTCCGCGTTTCACGGGACACGCGGCGGCATGCGGCGCGCCCGCGGGCGTTTTTGCGAAAACGCCCTCCCCTTCTCTCAAAATTGCGTCGCCGTCCTCCCACCCAAACTCATCCCCCGTCTCCTCTCCTCCCCCGCGTCGTCGCTCTCCTCCCCGCGGTGCCGCGCGCCGCTCCCCGCCCCCCCTCACCGCGGCGCTCCTCCCCTCCGGATCCGGCGAGGGCGCGGCTCGCAGCACCGGCGGCGCCGGCCGGGCTGCCTCGCGGAGCGGCGGCTCCTCCCCTCCGGATCCGGCGAGGGCCGCGGCTGCGGGGGCGGCGGCTGGGCGAGCAGCGGGGGCCGCGGCTGCAGGACCGGCGGGGCACCCCACCTTGTCTTCCGGTGCGGGTGCCCCTTCTCTCCCTCGCCCCCCTCTTCCGCTGGCGCTGGTGCAGCGGCGGGCGGCGGCCTGCCGGCCCCTCCCCTCCAGATTTGATGGTTCGACTTCCACGCCTCCTCGCTGATCTGGATAGGAAGGATGGCCACGCTCCTATGCTGAAGAAGGGAGAACTGCTCATGCCAATGAGCTTAGCCAGATCCTTGCGTGAATTAAGGTAGTGCTCCCCTTCCTCCTTCCTTTAGCTTCGTACACTGCACCAGTAGGTTTGTGTACCTGTCCTTTTTCTCTTACTGAATCATCAATTGTGTATAGAATTAAAATAAGCTACTGTTAGTACAAAATGTTCCAAGGTTCTCCATACATTTAGCAGGGAGATTTTCTATTTGGGTTGTTTTGCTAACCTGAACTATTGTTGTGTCTATTACTGAGATAATAGGAGGATGTATTAGACTCTGGACCAGTTCTAGAGGTAAGACCAGAGGTCTGTGCAATTGCCCTTTTTTTCTTACTGAATCATCAATCATGTATAGAAATAAAACAAGGTTTTAACTGTAGTAGAAAATGTTTTGTGCAGGAGAACACCCCTTGCGTTTTGTGCAGGAGAACACCCGTTGCCCCAAATCTCCGGAGAAGTCAGCGAATCCTCGGAGCAAGAGGTACAGAACTGGTGAGTGAGACTTCCACCCCTCTGATTCATTACCGATATAAACAGCCGGATCCAATATTTCATTATTTCTATCAATGTTTTGAAAAACGTTGTGCGTTGGGCGTGCGCTAGCCTAAAGTTTAGAGTTTAGGAAGTTTAAACGAGATTAAACGTTTTTGTTTTTTTATAATTTTTGTGATACTGAGAGCAAAGTCAGTACTAATAACACAACTTGAAGTAATAACAGTGATCATACCTCTTGCTGCACACTTGTTTTCGACATGAGTTCCTTTCCTCCTTGGTTTCTTGCATTGAACAGCAGCTAACAATCAAAGAGAGACAATTTAATAATCTGGAAACAGAAAATTCAAATAATAGGTCAAGAATAGAAACTCATCTTTGAGGGTAGCAGCACAAGGCAAAATTGATCTAGCAAACAACAGGGCAGCAGCACAAGAACAGGGCAGCAGCACAAGGCATCAATTCTGGTCAATATTGTACATGACTCCATGTACATCCAAGCTTCCAAACAACAGGGCAGCAGGCAGCAGCACAAGGCAAAATATCACAAGAAAATATACACACAACAGTCACAGCTCACAAATTAAAGATAGTAGTAGGCAGTACAGTACAGTACAGTACAACACACAATAATGGTCTTATGGTCCACACACAAATTAAAGATAACTAGATAAGTAGATATTAATATTTAGATAACTTGGCAGCCTACTGCTGCTGCTGCCATCATGCAATCTCCTCAGTCCTCACTCCGCAAATGCATTGCAATTTAGAATTGCTTCTTCATCCTCATCATCCTCATAGGCAATGTCATCATCTCCTTGCATCTCCAAGGGCACTCCATGGTATCCCTGTCTCTGGCATTTGTTCTAGCTCATCTTCCTCATCCCTGAAGACAACCAATGCATGATCATCCCCTCCCTCATAGAAAAATCCTTGAGCTTCAGAAGCATCACTACTTAGGAGCACTTCATAGTTACTCTTTCTTTTAATCTTCTCCTTCTTGGACATCAATTTATTATTGAATTGGATGAATACCAGAGAGTTGAGGCGCTCTGTTGTCAGCCTATTCCTTCTCTTTGTATGATGCTGTACATTATAAAATACAATTCCAACATCAGCACATGTACATTAAATTGGGAATAGAGAGCAACTAGTGGAGACTACAAACTAACCTGTTCAAATATGCTCCAATTCCTTTCACATCCAGATGAGCTAGAAGTCAGTGAGAGGATTCTAATAGCCATATATTGCAAATCTGGTGCTCCACCTCCATAAAGCCTCCACCAAGATGCTAAAAAATGAAGTCAAATGTCTCAAACATGTGCTGTTTTGATTGCAGAAAATTTTGTATAGAATTAATTGCAGTACAAATTTGGACAGAAATGATGCAAAAGCTTACCCGGGTTGAACTCGAAGCGTTCGCAGCTCCTTGCCAGCTTCTTTGAGAAGTTTCCTAGTCTCTTCTGGAACTGTTCCAAGTCCACATTAACAGCCCTATATCCCTTGTCATCATCTGTACAGTAAAAGGTCTCCACACACTCCATGAAATTTTCCACTACTGTTGAATCATTGAAGATTGCTGGATTGCTGTAACTGTAGTAAGGATTCAGCATATATGCAGCCACATGTAATGGAGAATCAAGCCTATCTTTCATCTTCTTGTCAACAATAGCCATCACTTCTTTGTAGTTCCTTTCCACATTTCCAAATGCCTCCTTGATCTCCTTCTTTGCCTTGAGAAGTTCTCCATACACAAAACCCATAGATGGCTTCACATCCCCATCAACCAAACGTAGAACTTTCACCAAGGGCTCAAAGACCTTCAAACAAAGGGCCACATTTCTCCAAAATTGTATGTTCAACACTGTGGCTGTAGCATCCTTGCCCTTTTTGGTCTTCGCTTCAGGTAAGTCATACCACTTTGAGTCAACCACCATCTTCCTTAGACAATCCTTCTTTTCCATCATACTTTGCAGTGTAAGATAGGCTGTAGCAAATCTGGTTACCCCTGGCCTTATGATTTCTCTCTTCAAGGTGAAGGACCTCAAACATGCCAGGGTCCGGTGGTGACCATAGACAAAGATAGTGAATGATTTTGCTAGATCAATTGTCTTCTTGAATTTTGCAAGGTTGCCAATACCTTGCAGCATCAGATTGATGGTATGAGTTGCACAAGAAGTCCAAAATATGTTTGGCCTCTTGAGGTGCAGCAATGCCTTTGCTCCCATGTTGTTAGAGGCATTATCTGTCACAACTTGCACTACATTTTCAGCACCTACGTCCTCAATTGCCTTGTCAATGAGCTCATAGATAACTTCACTAGTGTGTGACACATCTGACATCTCCACAGACTTGATAAATGTTGTGCCCTCACTAGTATTTGTGCACAGGTTCATAATACTTCTTCTCTTCATATCTGTCCATGCATCAGTCATGATGGAGCAGCCATTCTTAACCTTCTCATCTTCACGGTCTTGTAGCAAGCTCTTCGTTCTTGCATACTCCTCATCCAACAATCTACCCCGATAATCATGCTGAGTTGGAGGTTGGAAACCAGGACCAAATTGACCAATAGCTTCAACCATTTCTTTGAACTCATCATTATCACAAGCATTAAATGGAATAGCTGCAAAATAGAATGGTGCAGAAAATTATAATTGCAGCAGCTAATAATGCATGGATTCGAATAAATAAGAAGGCTGCAGCAATAAGGAATGGTAAATTACTTAAGTACAGAACATACCATGTGTATATACCCATTTAGCAACATATTGCTGCACTTGGTGAGTTCTTTCTTTCCAAAGTGCTTCATTTATGTTCTGTTGCCTCTTAGCTTCAGCACTGCTTAACTTGGGATCAATGGGACGAGTAAATCTGTCCATGGGTCCTAGCTTGTGAGGTGTACTTGAGCTTCCAGCAAGTGACTCAACTTCTGTCACTTCCTCTTCACCTGTTGCAAGTTGCACATTCTCCCTAAGCTCTTTATCACGTTGTTGCTTCCCTTTCTTCTTATTTGCTATTTCATCAAGATTCTGAATGCACTTTTGCTTAACATCATCAGGAACTTTTTGGCACTTCGCAATAGAAGTGCCCCTATGAGCAAGATGCTGCTTAAGGCGATTAATTCCTGCACTCTCATGGCCACAAAGAAGACACTTGACTTTGTTCTTGTCATTGGGATCACAGAGACGCCCCCACTCCCAGCCTATATCAGATGATTTCCTCTTTAGGTGGTTGGCAATATCGGCAGCTTCTGGAGCCGCTGCTGCAGCACCAGCAGCAGCTGCTGCTTCGGAAGCCGACATCCTAATCCCAATCCAAGAACAAGAGTAGAATAATAAGGACCAAGAGTAACAGATCAACACATCAAGGACTAAGGAGCAGTACACATTCAATCTTAACAGGAACAAGAGTAGCATAATAAGGACCAAGACTAACAGATCAATTTCAGTGATTGACATACAGAAATCAAAAGAACAGAGCATGGGAAGATGGGGATTTGGGTGAGACCGAGGGAGCACCTGGAGAGAACGAGTGAGGGGCTGCACCAGCCTCTGTGTTGCTGTTGTCGACTCCTGCCCTGCGCCGGCGGCCTGCCCTCTGTTGCAGTTGAGGGGCTGTGCCTGGACCGGCCTCTGTTGCCGACGGCCCTTGCGCCTGCGGCCTCTGCGCCCGCGAAGGAGAAGGGGAGCCCTAGCAACGACCCCTACGGCCCTACCAACGACGGCGAGGAGGGACCAGGTGGGAGGAGGGAGGCAGGCGGCGGGAGGTAGGCGGAGGCGGAGGCGGAACTGGAGTGCGACAAATCCCGACTTCGTTTCTGCGGCCGATTTGTGCTCCCGCGTCGGGCCCGCCTGGTGTTTCCCGCGCCCTCCCGTGCTTATTTCCCGCACGCGCGCGCGATTCCCTCCCTCTTCCCGCTCGCGTGCCGGACGCTTCCCCGCTCGCGAGCAACGCGTTTTCCACCGCCTAGACGCGTTTTTTGACCGATTACGCGCGATTAATCTCTGCCACGCGATTAAACGAGCGCCTAATCACGCACAACGTTTAATTCAACGTTTACCCCCTAAACGCAACGCTGGGCCAACGTTCAGCGTTTAAACGTGATTAAACGACGTTTAATGACGTTTTTCAAAACATTGATTTCTATCACCATCCTGTGAGGCTATGTCATGTTTGCATTGAGAAATCAGCAGCAAGTTATCATGACGACGCGATCTGGAAAAACAACTCTCCACTGCTTGCTTGCTCAACCTCCTCTTTTTCCTCTCAAGTTCTATCATATAAAAAGTTTCTTAATTTTGGATAGGCCACTGAAAACTAATTTGTTGTCGAAATGGGTTAGTCACATGTTTAAAGGAAATGGCTGCCAGCCTGCCTGTGCGCCGGTTATTTTTCTTTTATTGGTGTGACATGTTTCTTTTGTCCTAATGTCATCTGAATTTTTATTCATTGTGTATATTAGCCTTAGTGTAATTTCTTTTCCAAGCAGGCCATCTACTGCTTGCATGCGCTTCCTTTTGTTTTAATCCAATAAAGCAGTGTAATTTCCCAAGGTAATATTGCTGCTGCCTTTTGGTCTGTGCTTGGTAATTCTCTTCCATTAAAAGGGGGTCTATTTTCCTGATGAGCTTGAATTTAGTATGCTTGATAATAAGAATAAGTTCAACACCCAAACTAGGCATAGATAATCTTAATGAGCCGAAGCATTAGTTTGCAGGAAAGGATTTTATTGACTATTGATATCCAAACCTTGTGGTCTGCAGGTGTATTAGATTTGGAGGAGCATATGGGCAGTCAAAGCTTTCAAACATCTTGCATGATAATGAACTTGCCGGTGATTTAAGGTATGTCTTTCTCCGTCTAATACATGACCTTTTATTTTCTGGTGCAAGTATTGTACATTTTTGTGATAAGGACATAAGGTAGAGCGTAGACATTGCTTTTTTAGTTCAGTCTGTTTTTCCCCCCATGCTACCACATTAATGCAGACCTTTTACTGATTGGGCTTCCTACTGCTACGCTATGGTTAGTTTTTTTTTTTTGGAGCGTGCTAAACTTTTTTTATTTCTTAAATTGTTAATCCTGCTGTTTACTTTTGATTGTGGAAAGAAGTCGAGAAGGCTATCCATCAGGTTTAAGAGGCTTGGTATGGTTGAGATCCCAAGATATTCTCTCCGTTTGCCTTGAATGCTGCTTGCAAAAATACTCTCTCTGTTTGGCTTGAATACAACCTGCAACAAGACTTATTTCATCATTATTAACTGCCTATCATTTTTCAGATTTCAAAAACGTATTAGGAGAGTGTGCAGACTGCCATAATGTGATCTCATGCATTTTACTGCTGGGTTTGTGACTACACATTGAATTTTGGACCTATGCAGGTTTTCTAATTTTATCAGTACCTGCATCAAGCCACCAAGGTTAGCTTCTGGGAGGCCTAATTATCATTGCTCAGGTGTATACAAAATTCTCACTTTCACTTGGATCGTAGACTATGGATATGAGCAGTAGACTTATGTAGTTACCTGCAACTTCGTTATTCAGAATGCTGAAGTTTAGACAGTACAGTATTATCAGAATGAAATTAGAGAAGTGGCAGTTAAATTTGAATATGCTTCCTAAAGAACATGGAATGGAGCATTTCAAAATCTAGAACATGAGACTACTTTTGTTGTGACATTGGTTTTGTTCTGAACTTTTCTTTTCTTTTCACCTTCATATGCATATACCTTTTCTTTTTTCCATTAGAGGTTACAGTAGTGGATATCAACGGCATTCATATATGTTGATCAGATAAGGTTTTTTATGTGCAGCATGAGGGTGACTATGAGGAGAAACAGAAGAGTAATGCATGATTTTTGCCTGCCAGCTACAGTGAAAACAGAGGCAAGCAAAACTGCCAGGCAGGAGTGTTAAGTTTCTAGGTCACTTACCCACTTAAGACTTACCTTCTTCTCCACTCAACTAATCAGTTGATGAGCTATAAACTTGATTAGGATTGATAGGAGTGCAATATAGGATGTTAGTGTTCCATTTTGAGTGCATTTTCACTGACAGGTTCTTCAGGTGTTAGATTATGCAATTTAAGAACAGGCTACACATGGCTTGCGGCGTAATGTACTGCATAATGTAGTTAGGATAGCTCAAACATGATTTTACAGTAGTGGTTGAGTGGGGTTCTGCAGAGGTGGATATGCTTATCTGAATATTAAACATTGTCTGAACTTTTGTTTTGAAGACAAGGATTATTGAAGTATAAACTTTTCTCGAACAGGTCCTAAACTAAGCTGGTGGACAAATGAAAGTATTAAAACTTCCCATATCCACACCCTTGTCAGAAGCATTACCCTGGCAGATATGCTCTTATTATTATATAAATGTTTTCCATAAGTTATTTTTTTTCCTCTACGACCAAGCCACAGAAGAGCAAGGAAGAGGTTGGCCTCCCATGCACAAGCTCTTTTTCTTGTCAGCATCAGATAGGTTATTGTCAGAACCTAAGTCTGAATAAAAAATTGTTTAGTTGTCCTTATCTCGGTACTAAATAGTCATGCTTCTGATGGTTTCCTTTTATAATGCAAGGAAGGATGCTTAGTCACAAGAATGGAGAATTGGAGCTGAGATTCATGCCGACTCAATAACTTTTTATGGATTATTCAGCTACACCATACTGTTGCGTTACTGTTGTGGTTTATGTATTGTTCAAGGCATAGTTTTTTCCTGAGACGAGTTGAAGGCATAGTTAAGATAACCTGTAATTGCTTGTGCATGACCTTATGCTGCTTATAGTAAAATTATCGACCTTGTATTCGTAAGTGATTTACGGCATCAGTTACATAATGCCCTTTCATGTGTAAGCTCCTATCTTTGTTAAAATACAAATCCATTCCTATTGTTAGGCTTTCACTGTGGCATTCATCTGTCGTTCGTTGCTTTCATCGTCCAAATGTTCTAGTCCCAAAAAATTTGCGGAGATTCCTACCTGCGCGCGAGCGCTCGCACGGCTACAGACCGCTCCCATCTAACCCCTTGCGTGTGTCTCCCTCCCACGTTCCTTCTCTTTATTTTTTCTTTATTTTACTTTCCTTGTTGTAGAAAGGAAACCTGCTAGGTCGGTGCTACCTATAAATATGTAAGCTCAGGCCCTTGGTTTGGCATCAAAGATTAACACGAAACTGTCACTGAGATAAAGGTGACGTTCCTCCTATACCAGGCGCATCTGATTTCTTTCAGGTTCGGTACCAGGTGCGTGTCTCGGACACGGTGGCCGCTTGGAAGCTGATGGCGCTGAAGGGTGTAATTAAAATGGACCGCGGCCCATTTAGTTTGTATTTTGGTGTTTGATGATCAACATGATTAACGTATGTGCAAGTGTTTATTTTATAGTGCAATAGAATGCAAACGCGGATTGGACTAAGATTGGAACGTGAAGAATATGATCAACGCTCAAAGGAAGACGCTAGAGGAACGTGACTAAGTTGGACTAACATATGTGCAAGTGTTTATTTTATAGTGCAATAGGATGCAAACGCGGATTGGACCAAGATTGGAACGTGAAGAATATGATCAACACTCAAAGGAAGACGCTAGATGATGTGTGATCAACCTAGAAGTGAAGTTAGGAGTCCAAGACGCGAAGATAAAGAAGCCCGGAAGAAGAATAAACAAAGGGCAAAAGCTGCTGCTGGCACCGGACATGACTGTGTGCACCGGACAGAGCACCCCTGGGCGGTGCACCAGACAGGGCACCGTCACCCCTAGGCAGTGCCCAAAAACAGCAGCATCACTCTTTCATATTTTAGGCATAACTTTTAGCTCCGAATTCCGATTTCGATGATCCAGGACTTTTTGGAAAGCTAATGAAATTCTCTACAAGATAGATGTGGTGGTTCTCAGGTTTTAGCAAAAGGTGGCACCGTCATGGCCACCGGACAGTCCGGTGCCTGGCACCGTCATATTTTTCCAGAGAGCACCGATTTCGGGAGTTTGGCCCGGGTGGTCACCGTCACCCCTTGTCCGGTGACCACTTATCCAACGACTAGTTTGAAATAGCCGTTGCAATTCGACCGTTGGGGCACCGTCACCCCTTGTCCGGTGACCGCACGTTGCTGTCCGGTGACCACGCAGAAAAATGGATTTCATCTCCAACGGCTAGCTCTCCACTTGGGGGCTATAAATACCACTCCAACCGGCCATTTGGAGTGAGTGGGAGCTGAGGAAAGATAGGAGGGTGTTGCTGCACCTTATTTGTGCTCTCCACTTGCATAGGGCTTAAAGATCACAAGGTGATTAGCGTAGGTGCTTTTGCGAAGTGCTTAGGTTAGTTAGACCATGCTCATATGCGCTTGCTCTAAGCTTAGGTCTAGTTGCTAGTGAGGTTTGCATACCTCATCCAAAGGTGCTTGCGTGCACCATGCTTGTACTCGACGGGGCTTGTAGTCTTGCGAGACCACACCAACCGTGCTTGTGGTGTGGCCGCCACCGTGTACCGAAGGGAACAAGGCCCGCGGCGGTTCGGCCGGAAGCTTGACAATGAAGACGGCGGGGACTCCAGGGTTGCTCCAGGGTGATTCTAACTCTAGTTTCTTCCATAAGTGTGCTAATGGCAGAAAGAGGAAAATGCAGGTTACTATGCTTGAGATAGAGGGGCAAGAGGAGGCTGACCCAGTTCTCCTGAAACAACACATAACTGAATATTATAAACAATTGTTTGGCAAGGCAGATGTGGCAGATATGCATCTTGATACTGAGTTATGGCCTGTCAGTCAAAGGCTTCAGGAAGAAGACAATGAGGCTTTAACTAAATCTTTTTCTTTGGAAGAACTGGATATGACAATCAAACAGATGAAAAATAACACAGCCCCTGGTCCAGATGGATTCTCAGTAGAGTTCTATAAAGCTTTCTGGCCTTTAATCAGGGGTGATATTAAGGAGATGATGGATAACTTGGCTGCTGGCAGATTAGAGCTCTGGCGACTCAATTATGGTGTCATCATTTTGATCCCAAAAGTCAAGCCAGCGGTGAATGTCAAGCAATTTAGACCCATTTGCCTGCTCAATGTTATATATAAAATCATTGCCAAAGCACTCACTCTTAGATTAACCTCGGTGATAGACAAGATTATCTGTCCATATCAGACTGCCTTCATCCCTGGAAGGAATATTTTGGAAGGGGTGATTATTCTACAAGAGATATTGCATGAACTAAGAGTTACTAAGAAAGCGGGTGTGATTTTGAAGCTGAATTTTGAAAAAGCTTATGACAAAGTGGACTAGAATTTTTTGGATGAAGTGATGCATAGAAAAGGTTTTTCAGAAACCTGGATCCAGTGGATTAACCAGGTGGTCAGAGGTGGTAGAGTTTGTATAGAACTTAATGGTGAGAGAGGAGAGTTCTTTAGAAGTTTCAAAGGTTTGAGACAGGGTGACCCCTGTCTCCTCTGCTGTTTAATTTGGTAGCTGATGCCCTGTCAGCCATGCTAACTAGAGCTAGAAGTGCAGGTTTGATCCAGGGGTTAGTCCCACATTTGATAAGTGGAGGTATCACCCATCTACAGTATGCTGATGATACTGTGTTGCTTCTGCATTTTTCTACTGAAAATCTCACAAATACCAGACTGATCCTTTCCTGCTATGAGGCTATGTCTGGCATGAAGATCAATTTTGAGAAAAGTGAAGTTTTTACTGTTGGTCTGTCAGTGGAAGAAACACAACAGGTTGCTGATATCCTGGGTTGTCAAGTTGGGGTTTTCCCAATAAAATATTTAGGTATGCCTGTGAGTCACCACAAAATCACAAAAGCTCAGTTGAGATATGTAAGTGATAAAGCTGCAAAGAGACTGGGAACCTGGCAATGTGATTATCTGTCTTCTGGAGGAAAGTCTGTTTTGATTGATTCTTGTTTGTCCTGCACTCCCTTGTACACCATGGGGGTATATGAGCTGTATGAAGGGAACTATCAAGCTTTGGACACTATCAGATCCAGGTTCTACTGGTAGGGTACAGGCAAGAAGAGAAAATACCACATGGTTAAGTGGGAGGGCCTTTCCAGACCAAAAGAGTTTGGTGGGCTGGGCTTTCTAGATGTCAGGGTTATGAACAAGTGTTTGTTGGCTAAGTGGATAGATAAGCTTGAAACTGGGAGCGACAGTCTGTGCTGTTCCTTGCTAAGGAACAAATACTTGGGACCAAAAAGTATTTTTCAGGTGAAAAACAGGAAGGGGTCTCAATTTTGGAGATCTTTGCTAGATATGAAGTTCTGGTATGAAAAGGGTAGAATAGTTGAGGTTAAAGGTGGTAAACAAACTAGATTCTGGCGAGACTGCTGGTTGGGAAACTGTCCTCTGAAAACCAGATTCCCTGCTCTTTTTCAGATTGCAACTAATCAGGATCTGGAGGTCGACAGAGCAAGCGCTCAGGGGCAGTGGATTGTGTTGGAATTTATATGGGCTTGGCCCAATAACCAATTGTGAAATTCCTAATAAATCTTAAAGGCCCATTCATGTGAGCAAGGGAGGACGTGGGAACTCTTTAGTACCACCTTGCTGTTGAAGTGGAGGTAGCCATACTTAAATATGGAAGTCCTCTCCACTTCCTCAAGTCTAGTGTGAGGAGGAGAAAAAGAAGCCCACACGCGCACACTTGCTCGCCTCGCTGGGACTGCATGTGTGCGCGGCACCTGCATGAATGGTCCACTGAAATCCGGTTCCTTGCCTTGTGGGAGCGCAGTCTCCTTTTGCAGTTTTGGTTTCTAGGTCTTCAAGTTGCAGAGTCCTAAACGATTTAGATCGTGATTGCGACTTGCAGTTTTGGTTTCTAGGTCTTCAAGTTGCAGAGTCCTAAACGATTTAGATCGTTGGACAGGACTATATATATGTAGCTTACCGGCCACGCCAAGACGCATCTAATTGAGCTAGGGTTTTGCCTCTTCTTGTTGCTGCGGGATTGCATGTGTGCGCGGCACCTGCATGAATGGTCCGCTGAAATCCGGCTCCTCACCTTGCGGGAGCGCGGTCTCCTTTTGCAGTTTTGGTTTCTAGGTCTTCAAGTTGCAGAGTCCTAAACGATTTAGATCGTGATTGCGACACGAGGTCGGTTGGACAGTACTATATATATGCAGCTTACCGGCCACGCCAAGACGCATCTAATTGAGCTAGGGTTTTGCCTCTTCTTGTTGCTGCGGGACTGCATGTGTGCGCGGCACCTGCATGAATGGTCCGCTGAAATCTGGCTCCTCACCTTGCGGGAGCGCGGTCTCCTTTTGCAGTTTTGGTTTCTAGGTCTTCAAGTTGCAGAGTCCTAAACGATTTAGATCGTGATTGCGACACGAGGTCGGTTGGACAGTACTATATATATGCAGCTTACCGGCCACGCCAAGACGCATATAATTGAGCTAGGGTTTTGCCTCTTCTTGTTGCTGTGCTGCCGCCGTAGCTTCTCCAGTTCGATCGTCTGCGTGCACCGGCGATCGGACGAGCAGGTCTCTGGAACCCTCGTCTTTGCGATCCTGCACCGGGAGAAGGCGAATAAGGTTTTTGGGAAGCGCTCTTCTCGTGACTGCTTTCGATCTTCACGACGGGTTGTCTTCCATCCAAGTCAGGCGGCGCTATGTCCTGGCGTATCCGTCGTCAGCTGCTCCGAGCTCTTCCTCCACCTCTCATTGACGACTTCGACGACGACTTCAACATCAACGATTTCGACGTCGACCTCGTTCCATCATCACCACCATCTGCATCACCAACGACTACAGCTACAGTCGGCAGGTATAATCCTCGCGTTCTAATGTCTTCGTTCATACTGTTCAATCTGTTTGGTGTACGAGCTATGCTTACACCAGTAGTCATATTTATACTATACAATATGTTGTTTGATCATGCAAGTATTCAGTACATGCTTAATCTAGTATTTCAGATTGTCATGATTTATATTCTGGTTTTAATCTGGAAATTGCCTAATTACTTAACAGATTGTGCCTTTTAGAAGATAGCTTAATGAGAATCAGTGGCAAGATTGGTTAGAATTGCTGGGTTTGCTAAGTACGGTACAGCTGACTGAAGGCTCTGACACAGTTCGTTGGGCTTTGGAGAAGTCAGGCAAATACACTGCGAGGTCTTTGTATAAAGAGATTACATATGGTGGGGTCACTGATACTAGAGCTATGTTAATCTGGAAAAGTCCTATCCCTCTTAAGGTGAAAATCTTCATGTGGATGGCAATCCATGATAGGATTCAATGTGGTGTGCAGCTAAAGAAGAAGAAATGGGCTGGGTCTGAGAAATGCATTGTGTGCGATGAATTTGAAACCTCAGATCATATTCTCTTCCGGTGCCCTATTGCCATTTTCTTATGGTCTTTTCTGCGAGACTGTCTTGGTTGGTCTACATCGCCAACCAGCTGCTCCTCGCTGTTCTTAGAGGTCGTGGAATCTTGTCGAGGTAAGAAACAAATGACAACCATTTTCATATGCGCAGGTGCTCTCTGGTCCGTTTGGAAGACCCGCGATGACATGGTGTTCAACAAGAAGATCTTGCAATCCCCGGTGGCGTTGATCTACAAGTCGTTGATGTTGTCCAAGTCTTGGCGCCCCCTCCTCAAGTCGAAGATGTTACCGATGGCAGATGAGATGATGAACAGGATCTCGGCGAAAGCTAACTCGTTGATGTAACGCTGCTGTTGCGCGAGTGTCCTTTTGTTTTCTTTTCGTGAGATAGTGGCTCCGTGGTTGAGCGTGTTTCTGGTTTGTTGCGTGTTCAGGTTTGAGGTAGCTCCGTTTGGATGTTTGCTCGTCTTTTGTAAACTGGTATCCCCAGTGTCGGATCAGGGTATTCGTTACGCTTTCTAATAAAGTGGGGTGAATGCCTTTGGTCTAAAAAGTTGCGGACGCCGAGGAGATCTAGGCAATTAGCGGCGGTGGCCGGCGTGTGACAGAGGCGAGAAGAGAGGGAGGGAGGCGGAGAGTCATGGGTGGCAGCGTTGCGTGAGGGCGACAGCGAGTGGATAGGGTTTCGAGAAGAGCATAGCTGGACTAGAATTGAGAATTGCTGGGTTGGTTTGGCTCCCGCTCATGGGTTGTTGTTACATGAGGTGCTGGCTTTACTAGGCTCCTTGGCTCATTGAGCTCGTGAGCGGCTCGCGAGCTAGCTCATTTTAGTGACCGAGCTAAAACCCTAGCTCGGCTCATTAAGAAAATGCAACGAGCTGAGCCAATCCGAGCCGAGCTAGCTGCGAGCTGAGTGATGAGGACATCACTCCTTCGGATACACACAAGAATCCTCCGCTGGACATTTAAGGTCCAATCACTCGAGCTCGTGCGCGACAATTAAATTTAGAGGTGAGCTCGTTCCTAAGCAATTCTTTATATGATTTTAAGAATAGATTGCTACCTAATGATAATATTATGCTTAGGAATCACGGAGAGGATCAGCAAGGGCGTGGAGAAGGCTTTGGAGGCGTGGAGGACCAACAAGGACATGCCCAAACCGATTCGAGTTCAAGTTGGTTTCGAAATCCAAGAACAGTCTGCACTAAAACAGACGCACAGGTCGCATACGGGCTCGGATTTGGTCGTTCTTTATATGGATGGAAAGATAATTTCAAGACGCCTCCAATGGCACTGGTCCCAAGTCCAAATTCATGCGGAGTCATCAGGAATCGTCAAAACAAGTTGATGTTCAGAATCTGTCTCAGTGCTACGCCACCGTATTTCGGTCTTTGGGCCGTGTATCATGTTGGAGCCCATTAGGGGCGTGTCCAGGGGGTCTTGCACGACCCTAAAGACTTTATATCAGTATCCGCCACCCAAGTTAGGGTTTGGGTTTTGCTTAGATTATTCTATCAAGAACAGTTTCACCGCTCGTTCGGTTTGTGAGACCCCAACTTGTGAGATTAATCATTCATCTGCAAATTCGGTTGCATTCTTCCTTGTTCTTACTTGTGTTCTTCGATTCACAGGTAAGGATTAGCCTTCTTGGCGAGGTCGACAATGCACCGCCGGTCGATAACCTGAAGAGACGTGGTGCTGCGATTGCGGGGTTTCGAATTGTGTTGTTCGGAAGCCAGACCGAGGTGTGTCGTGACTCCACCAAATCGTTGTTTATCTGAACCTTTTGGAAGATTAGGAACCCTTGTTCACATCACCAAGCGACCGAATAAGCCTCGAGCTTTTTGTCCAGCCCTACCCATCGCCACCTCCTTCCCGTTATGCGACTTCACCGGGAGCCTGCGTTACCGTGGCTACAATGGTGTATCGGTGGCGTCGTGATAGGTGCGAGCGCCATCGCCGGCATGGGCGCGAGGACGACCATGGGATGATTGCGTGGGCACCGTAGCACCGCGCCCCCGTGCGAGTGGCCGTGGCGCCTGTCCTTCCCATCCGTGCAGCGGCGAGCACCAGCAGCCTAGTGCACATCACGACAAGAGAGAAGAGGAGAGGAGATGCAGGGAGGAGGAGGAAGAAGCAGCAGCAGGATGGAGTAAAATGGTGGAGTGGAGCTATACAATAGCAAAACAGGATGTAATAAAAATGGTAGAGTGGACCTGTATTTTGTCGAGCGGAGCTCTCCCAAATAGGCCTTAAAACAAATACTAATCGCTAGTAACAGCTGTTGTAATCAAGCATAGCTTAGCCCGTAGCCGGACCAGCCGCCCGCGCCACTAGAAGCGAAACTGTCGCCGAAGGAGCCCTGCCATCTCTCGTTCTCCTCGCCCCCACCGCCGCCCTCCTTTCCCATCTCCGACGGCCCCTGTCGCCGGATCCACCGCCGCCACTCTAACTAGATTCTTTCACACTGCCGCGCCCTCTTGCTCCGTCTCTGGTGGCTCTCCACCACAGAAATTATCACTCTTGATGTTTGGCTATGGATATCGAAAATGGTAGCAATGTTGTATTTGCGCCAGATGAAGTCATGAAAGAAAGTGTGCCAATATGTTCTATGGTTGTATTGGGAGTAATTAGTTCGTTTGGTGGCACAAGAGGGCCTGTTTGGAAGCACTCCACTCTAAAAAATTATGCTCTACTCCAAGAATTCTACTCCACCTCCTAGCTCCACTCCATCATTTTTCACATCCTGTTTGGCTCCACTCCACTTGAAAGGACCAAGATGCCTAAGAGGGGGGCGGGGTGAATTAGGCTTCTACAAAAATTAATGCGGAAATTAAAACCTAATCAAGCCATGTGCCTAGAACTAGTGTGTGCCTATGAATTAATCGTGGAAACAAGTTTAGCACCCTAGTTCCAACCCTAGTCTAGCATGGCAATTTCTAGGAATGTAAATGCAGAAAGGAAATTGTACAAAGTAAAGAGAGGGTTAGAAGGCCGATTTTTTCCCAAGGTATCGAAGAGTCGGCACTCTCCCCTAGTCCTCGTTTGGAGCACCTAACGCAAGGGTGTAGCTCCCCCTTGATCCAACACGAGGATCAAGTGCTCTCTAGTGGTTGATCCTTGTCCATCTCCAAAACGGTGGATCCCAAGCCGTGTACACCTTCTTGGGCCTCTCACAAGACTCCTCCTTCAGAGATCACCAAGAACAACACCACCAAGCCGTCTAGGTGATGCCGATCACCAAGAGTAACAAGCAATGATCTTCACTTGACCTGCAAAAGCCAAAGAGAAAGGGTGATGCACACTTGCCACTCTCTTAGCACTAACAATGTCCTTAATCTTCAAATTAAGAGACTCCACAATCACTACTAGTGCTTTGCTTGCTCTTGCTCTCACAATACTCCAACTGACTTTCCTGGGTGGCAAGAGGAGTGAAATGCATGAGCTCCACATCTATTTATAAGCCAAGCAAAGAAACTAGCCGTTGGAACCTTTTGTCTAATTCTACGTAGGACCGGATGATCCGGTGCCTACCCCAAGCTAGCACCGGACCATCCGATGCACACTTGACCATTGAGAAACTTGCTGAAATCCACTGCACCACCGGATGATCCGTTCCAGGTGCTTGCACAGCACCAGACCATCCAGACCCCTTCAGAGTGTTTCCTGCTGTTCTGCTGGGAGACATCGGATGCTCCGGTGCTACCAAAGTGGCACCACCGAACCATCCGGTGGGCCCTACCAACTACAGCCGAGGCACAGAGGCCACCGGATGCTTCGGTGCCTCACTCCAATACTCCGGTGCTAAGCTCCGGTGCTCTGCAGATAGTAGAAACAAGTCCAATTTCTCGCTTTTTTGTTTCTAACTCGACTTCCACTTCTTCATGGCAATTCTCTGAGCTACTTGTCGATGCAGGACCCATGGGATACCCTACAAGGAAGAGAGAAGATCTAGTCTAACTAGGATTCCTCCCATGTAATCCTAGTAGTAATACCACCCTGTAATCCTACTAGGACTCTACATTGTAAACCGACTAGGACTCTTGCCTCCTGGACTATATAAAGGAGGGCAAGGCTCCTTAGATCGGTAAGGTAAAAAGTCAAGATCAGAAGTCTCAACAGAAGAGACGAAGGTCGAAGCACAGGTGTAACACAAACATATCAATCAATCCAATGCAAAGGCTAACGCCGACTGGACGTAGGGCTATTACTCGATCATGGTCGAGGGCCCAAACCAGTATAAATCGACTGCTCTTGTGTTAACTATCGACTCCAGCGTACGCTGAAGCCCGAACAACTGCCTTAGGTACCCTAGTGGCAGGCTATCGGTGGTAAAACATTGATAGCTGGCGCGCCAGGTAGGGGCTTTCGGCGGATTTGCATCCGAGTGCTCGTACCTCGACAACATGATATTCCCGATGGGATCAACCTTCATCTTTGGTTCATGGATCTGCGAGGCAGATGACGACAGCAAGCTCCAAAACCATCTCCTCGAAGATTCATATCGCCGTGAAGATTTTGCTATTTCGACGACTACAACGGATCAACTCGCCGAAAGGCTCATGCAGCTCGTGATGTCTGATCCGACTCAGACTTCACGACCAACCGCATCCGATTTAGACCCAGGCTCCGCATCCAAGATGGAGTCTTGCCTGAGTTCTTTCTGTAATAGTCCGAGTTCTTTTCCGATGGGGCTCCAGAACACAGCATCAACCTATCAAGAATTCAACTCGGAGTACCTTCAGAGTTCTTTTAAGAAGTCGGGTCCTTTTCCATTTGGACTCCATAACATGACAATATCTTATTAGGCACAGCTCGAAGGATCTACCAGTCCGGTGCGAAGAATGCCACTAAAAGGAGCTCAGGAAGGCCTCATACTAACTATAACATCTCAAGATTGCATCGTCCATTGGTTGGCATGACAACAACAACAATTCTACCATACCAAGAAGGAAACTCAATCTATGACGCTAAAGCATCTACCAAAGTTCTCAATGACTCTGATAGTGTGGAAGCTGGCGTCAATAACAGAACACTTCACGCACAAGAAGTATTCATAGTTCGTCATCCCCGATCATCGTTGGCCCCTCCAGAATCACCCGACATCAGGTCATTAGATAAATCTGAATCCAATATATCACCCTTTACCTAGGGGCATGATGGTGAAACCGAGAGCTAGAAACAAGCCAGAGAAAGGAGAAACAAATTGAAGTAGGGACGCCAACGCCGTGCTAGGCAGCGCAAAGAAGCTTGGACCAGATATGAGTCGGATCTGGCCGAGTACAATAAGAGAAAATCAGAACTAGAAGCTGAAGAAAGGCGCGTGGCAAATATACCCTACAGTAGGATTCGAGAAGCACTAGAAGAACTCGGAGCAATCTCACATCCCAATGAAGAACAAGAACAGCTTCGAGATATTCTCTAGTCAACGGCCTTAAGAGCACACAATGGAAGGACCCGCTCGAGGCTACCCGCTAGGTCAACATCCCACAGATAGGAAGATCAAAGTCAAAGAAAGTCCGCTTTCAAGAGACTTGGGCCAAGCAGAAGCCACAACAGAGAAAGTAGAAGGGACCATAGTCAGATCAACCGAGTCGAACAACCAAAGGAAATCAGGAGCAGAGTACCCATCCAAACAGCCCCACGGAACTACTCTCACCATAACGATAGCTGGCTAGAAGGAGGGGCTGAATCAGAATACAAAGAAGCCAGAACGCACGATAGATTCCCCTGTTTTGCAAACCGACTTGCTTCGATACGACTACCTCACAAGTTCAAGCCATCCAACCACTCTAAATATGATGGCAAGACCGAACCAAGGCAGTGGCTCAGGATCTACTCGCAATCGATTGAACTAGTTGGAGGAGACGATGATATCAAGACCTTGTTCTTTCCCATGGCCCTAGAAACCATGCCCCTCCAATGGTTTGACAAATTGAACCCAGGGTCAATCAGAGGCTAGAAGGACTTGCAAGGAGCTTTCTGTGAAAATTTTGCAGGTATCATTACGCACCCCATCACCCATGTAGAATTAAAAGGACTCAAGCAGAAAGGGGGCGAAAGCCTCAGAGACTACTATCGACGATTTGGTGAGCTACGTGCTCAAGTACATGATATCACCGAACGAGAAGTAATCGAAGCTTTCTCTCACGGAATCATGGCCAGGTGGCAATTTTAGGACTTTTGCAAAGAAAACCCAAGAAATAATGAAGAATTTAGACGCATTGTAGAGAACATGATCACTGCAAAGGAGAAAACGCGAGAAAGGTTCCCAGATAAAAACAACCGAGACAACCCGGATAGGCAAAATCATCGAAACATTAAGCATCAGGAGAGAAAGCGCGGACCCGACAACACTATAGCGGTGGCCGACAAATCAAAGAAATTTTCCAAATCCAGAAGGCATGAAGACATTGAAAACATGCATTGCATCTGGCACCCTAAAGGAAATCACACCACCGGAGATTGCTACATCTTCATTGATCGATATGCAAGAAAAGATAATAAGGAGAACAACAAAGAAGACAATCAGAAAAAAGACAAGGACTAGATTTGGACTACGTCACCGAGTGAGGCACGCACCCTTCGCAGGCTGCCTTACTTGGCCACTACTTTGCTGAGTGAGGCAAGCGCCTCTGTAGGTCGCTTTTACTCAGCTACTACATCATTGGGTGAGACATGATCTCCGCGCGGCCTCACTCGACCTCTACTCCACAAGATGAGATTTCTTCACCTCCGTGGCTTAGTCAGTACTAAGCTCAAGGGCTTGACTACTGCCACAACTTAGTTGGATTCACTCTGACTACTTTTGCGAAACTGAAATTGTTGGAAGGAAAATTCATCAGCCGACTGACTATGTTTCAATGATGTTGCATGCCACATGTGCTATCAAACTGCTTCATGCTATTTGGATCAGGGTGCTGATCTTGGGTGGCACGTCGGGGGTCTTGATGAGTACATGACAGATGACGCTGGCTATTTCACACATCAACATAGGGAATATCCTAATTAAAGCTCCAGAGGTCAAGGCATTGTTGGTACGGGACCCATAGGATACTCCGCAAGGAAGGAAGAAGACCTAGTCCAATTAGGATTCTTCTCCTGTAATCTTAGTAGTAGTATTACTCTATAATCCTACTAGGAACTCTTATTGTAAGCCGACTAGGATTCTGGCCTCCTAACTATATAAAGGAGGGCAGGGCACCTTGGATCAGGAGTTTGATAGAGCAATTGTACGACACAACACTTTACAATCAATCCAACGTAAAGGCTAACGCCGACTGGACGTAGGGTTATTACTCGATCTACGATCGAGGGCCCGAACCAGGATAAATCGACTGTCTCTTGCGTTAACCGTCGAGTTCTGCATATGCTGAAACCCGAACATACTACCCCAGGTACCCCCGTGGTAGACTATCGATGGTCAAACATCGACAGCTAGCGCGCCAGGTAGGGGCTTTCAGCGACTTTGCATCCGAGAGCTTGATGGACCTCAACAACATGATCTTCTCGAAGGGATCGACCTTCATCTTCGGTTCATGGATCTACAAGGCAGGCGACGATGGCAAGCTCCAAGGCCGTCTCCTTGAAGAATCAGATCATCATCAAGATCATCCTATTTCGACGATAACGACAGATCAGCTTGCCAGAAGATTTGCACAGCTCAATCCGACTCAGTGCCCGCAAGTTCATGCATCCGACTCAAACTCAAGTTCTGCTTCTGAAACGAAGTCTTATCCGAGTTCTTTTAGAAAACCAAGTTCTTTTCTGACAAAGCTCTGGGACATGACGTCAACCTGTCAAGAATACTACTCGAAATACACCTAGAATACCTCAAAGAAGTCAGGTCTTTTTCCGTTTGGACTCCACAACATGGCAACATCCTATCAGATATGGCATGAAGGATCCACTTATCCCATGCTTAGAATGCCACTAAAGGGAGCCTAGGAAGGCCTCGTTTTAACCATAACATCTCAAGACTGCATTATTCACTGGCCAGATACCATTCCTGAGGATGACGCCGCCCAACCAGTCGATGACACGACAACAGCAATTCTACCCTACCAAGAAGGAGATTCCATCTATGACTTTGAGACCTCTACTAAAGTCATCAATAGCTTTGCCAATACGGAAATCAACGACGATGACATAACAACTCACGCTAGAGAAGTACTCATGATTCGCCATCCTCGATCACCATTGATCCCCCAGAAGCACCCAACGTAAGGTCTTCAGATGAATCTGAGTCCAATATATCACCATTTATCCAGGGATACGATGGTGAGACTGAGAGCCAGAGGCAAGCAAGAGAAAGAAAGAATAAATTGAAACAAGGACACAACGCCGTGCGAAACAGCAGAAAGACACTTGGAACAAATATGAATCAGACCTAGCCGAGTACAATAGAAGAAAATCAGAACGAGAAATCGAAGAAGGATGAGTGGCAAACACTCCCTATGATAAGATCCTAGAAGCACTAGAAGAACTCAGGGCAACCTCACATCCCAATGAGAAACAAGAACAGCTCTAAGATTTCCTCCGATCAACAGTCTTTAAAACGAACGACGGAAAGGCAACATCTCATGAACAGGAAGATCAAAATCAAAGGAAGTCTGCTTTCGATAGACTAGGACCAAGTGAAAGTCACAACAGAGGGAGCCGAAGAAATCACAGCCAAAATAACCAAGTAGAGCAACCAAGAAAGGATAGAAGCAGAGCACCTACTCGGACAGTCACACAAAACTACTCTCGCCAAAATGACAGTTGGCAAGAAGGGGGCACAGAATCAGAATATACAGAAGCCAGAACACACGATAGATTTCCCTATTTTGCAAACAGACTCGCATTGATTCGACTACCTCACAAGTTCAAGCCGTCCAACCACTCCAAATACGATGGCAAGACCGAAGCGAAGCAATGGCTCAGGATTTACTCACAATTGATTGAATTAGCCGGAGGAGACAATGACATCAAAACCTTATTCTTCCCCATGGCCCTAGAAACCATGCCGCTTCAATGGTTTGACAAATTAAATCCCGGATCAATCAGAAATTGGGAAGACTTACAAAGAGCTTTCTGTGAAAATTTTGCGGGAATTATTACACATCCAATCACCCACGCAGAATTAAAAGGACTCAAGCAGAAAGGAGGTGAAAGTCTCAGAAATTACTATCGACGATTTAGCGAACTACGAGCTCAAGTACATGACATCACACAACGAGAAGTAATCGAAGCTTTCTCTCACGGAATCATGGCCAGGTGGCAATTCCAAGACTTCTGCAAAGAAATAATGAAGAATTTAGAAGAACGGTAGAAAAGATGATTACTGTGGAAGAAAAAACGAAAGAAAGATTCCCGAAAAGGAACAACAGAGACAACCCGGACAGGCAAAATCCTCGAAACAACAGACATCAGGAGAGAAAGCGAGGTCCAGACAACACGGTAGCAATGGCTGACAAATCAAAGAAATTTACCAAGCCTAGAAGATATGACAACATTGAGAACATGCGTTGCCCCTTGCACCCCCAATGGGAGGCACACCATCAGAAATTGCTACACCTTCAACGAAAGGTACACTAGAAAAGATAGCAAGGGAAACAATAAAGAAGACAATCAGAAAAAAGAAGGAGACAACCATGATGACAAGGGATTCCAAAAATCCAGAGGGACAGTAGCAGTAATCTTTGCTGGGATTCCAGACTCTAGAAGCAAACATCAAGAAAAGTTAGCGCTATGAATAATTATGGCCGCAGAATCCGCTACACCAAGATATCTCAACTGGTCAGAGTACCCAATCCAATTCTCAAGAGAAGACCAGTGGACCAGCGTAGGAAATGCAGGCCATTACCCATTAGTTCTAGATCTGACCATTGTCGGCATGACTGTCACGAAAGTACTAATTGACGGAGGAGCAGGACTCAACATCATCTTTTTAGAAACTCTAAGGAAGATGGGACTACAACTCGCCGGGATGATCACACCAACAAGCACACCTTTTTATGGCATAGTACCTGGCAAGGCAGCAATGCTACTTGGACAAATCACTCTACCGATTACCTTTGGGACTCCCTCAAATTACCGCACAGAGTTCATCAAATTTGAAGTCGCAGATTTCAATTCCTCATATCATGCAATTCTTGGGCGCCCAACACTAGCAAAATTCATGGCAATACTGCATTATCCGTACCTGTTGCTTAAAATGCCAGGGCCTAACGGAGTTCTTTCTCTTCAGAGCGATTTAAAGCGTGCATTTGACTGCGACGTACAGGCGATCCAAATTGTAGCAAAGGCACAGGCAAACGATGGAAGAAAAGAAATAGCCACTATCACCGCAGAAACAAGCCAATAAGAACTAGAGATACCAGCTAAGAGATTGAGCATCCTAGCACCACCAAAAGAAGCCAACGTGAAGCAAATCGACCTAGGCACCGGTGATCCCACAAAAACAGCAACCATAAGTGCCCACCTATCGGCAAAATAGGAACTCGCGCTCACCAGCTTTCTTCGGGACAATAAGGATATCTTCGCTTGGAAGCCGGCCGACATGCTAGGGGTCCCAAAAGAGTTGGCTGAGCACGGAATTGATATCAATGAAGGCTCCAAGCCTATGAAGTAACGACTACGACGATTCTCTCCCGACAAGAAGGCAGCGATTAAAAAGGAAATTGCAAAACTAATGGCAGCTGGATTCATCAGGGAAATTCTCCATCCAGATTGGCTAGCACATCTAGTTCTAGTATAGAAAAAGAACACAGACGAGTGGCGCATGTGTGTTGACTACACAGATCTCAACAAACACTGCCCAAAAGATCTGTTCGGGCTACCACGCATTGATTAGATAGTTGATTCAACAGCAGGATCTGCCCTATTATCCTTTCTTGATTGCTATTCTAGGTATCACCAGATCGTATTAAAAGAATAGGACCAAAGCAAGGCATCTTTTATCACTCTGTTCGGCGCCTACTGCTATAGGACCATGTCGTTTGGACTTAAGAATGCTAGAGCCACTTACCAAAGAGCCATCCAAACATGCCTCGATGATCAGATCGGCGAAAATGTAGAAGCATACGTGGACGACGTGGTTGTAAAAACAAAGAACCCAGATACACTGATTGAAGACTTAAAACAAACCTTCGAGAATCTAAAGAGGTGGAGATGGAAATTGAACCTAAACAAGTGCGTATTTGGAGGTCCCTCAGGACAACTACTCAGATTCTTGGTCAGTCATCACGGAATCGAAGCAAGCACCAAGCAAATTCGAGCAATAACAGAGATGGGCCCTCCTCGAAACATCAAAGAAGTATAAAAACTAACAGGCTGTATGGCGGCACTCAACCGTTTCATATCAAGACTCGGCAAAAAAGGGTTGCCTTTCTTTAAACTACTAAAGAAGACAGACAAGTTCGAGTGGATAGAAGAAGCCAATGAAGCTTTCAAGAAACTTAAGGCATACCTCACCTCCTCACCAGTCCTCACACCTCTAAAGAAAGATGAAGACATGATGCTATACATTGCAGCAACTACTACTATAATCAGCACGGCAATAGTAGTGGAAAGAGAAGAAGAAGGGCACATGTATAAAGTACAATACCCAGTATACTATATCAGTGAAGTGCTATCAGAATAAAAAATCTGGTATCTGCATGTGCAAAAACTACTCTACGCCTTACTGATCACTTCACGCAAGCTTCGTCACTATTTTGAAAGCCACAAGATTACCGTGGTAACAGATTTCCCACTAGGAGACATCTTACACAACAAAGACGCAACATGATGCATATCCAAGTGGGTGGTTGAACTCGGTGCTCTCAACATCGATTTCACCTCGCGGAAAGCAATTAAATCTCAAGCCCTTGCTGATTTTGTTGCCGAATGGACAGAAATTCAACAACCTGTATCAAGCGCCATCCTTGATCATTGGAAGATGTACTTTGATGGATCACTTAAGCTAGGCGGAGTAGATGCAGGCATCCTCCTAATTTCTCCAGACAGAAGACAACTAAAGTATGTCCTTCAGATATTATGGCAAGCCACCAACAACGAAGCAGAATATGAAGCTCTCATACATGGGCTAAGAGTGGCTATTACACTTGGAATCAAGCGACTACTCGTATACGACGATTTGGCAGTAGTCATCAACCAAGTCAACAAAGATTGGGATTGCACCAAAGAAAACATGGGTGCTTACTGTGCTGAAATCTGAAAACTCGAAAAACACTTCCAAGGACTATAAATTCTACATATCCTGCGGGATTCCAACATTGCAGCAGATGTTCTTGCCAAGCTTGGGTCCGACAGGGTAGAGGTCCCACCCGGTGTATTCATAGAGGAGTTATCAGTTCCTTCTATCAAACAACCCGGTGAGACAACCACATAACTCATAGCCAAAGGCAACCAAATTCTGGTGATCAACACATCATGGACACAAGTTTTTATTGATTACATTAAAGAGAATAAGTTGCTAGCAGAAAAACAGCAAGCCACACAAGTCGTCCATAGAAGCAAGAATTACGTCCTAGTAGGAGACAAGCTATACAGAAGAGCCGCATCATCGGGAGTACTCCTAAAATGTGTCTCATTTGAAGAAGGCAAACAAATCCTAGATGAAATACACTTAGACTGCTGTGGAAATCATGCCGCTTCAAGAACACTAGTTGGCAAAGCATTCCACACTAGTTTCTACTGGCCACCCGCTTTGAAAGACGCAGAAGAACTCGTTAGAAGATGCAGAAGTTGTCAGATGTTCGCAAGACAAGCTCATGTGCTAGCCCACAACCTCATCTGCATTCCACCCGCTTGGCCTTTCTCCTGCTGGGGGCTGGATTAAGTGGGACCTCTCAAGAAAGCAAAGGGCGGTTTCGAGTACATCTTTGTAGCAATCGACAAGTTCACCAAGTGGATCGAATACAAACCACTCGCAAAATACAGCGCAACCAAAGTGGTCGAGTTCATCTAAGATATTATGCACTGCTTTGGCATGCCCAATCAAATCATCACAGATTTGGATTCTCCCTTCACAGCTACAGAATTCAAAAGTTGGGCACAGGATTGTGGCTTCAGTATAGATTACGCATCAGTCACACATCTAGAAGCCAACGGTCAGGTAGAAAGGGCCAATGGACTCATACTAGCCGGATTAAAACCAAGATTGTATGAAAAACTAGTAGACTATGGGTCAAAATGGATCAAAGAATTACCCAAAGTTATATGGGGGCTACGGACTCAAATAAGCAGAGCCACCGGATACTCACCTTTCTTCCTAGTATACGGATCAGAAGCCGTACTACCCACAGACCTGATCTGGACGTCACCAAGGATAGAACAATACGATGAAGGAGAAGCAGAACACACCCGAAGATTAGAACTCAACAACACAGAAGAAGTCAGAGTAAATGCTACCCTGCAATCAGCGAAATACCTCCAAGGACTAAGGCGCCACTACAATAAGAATACTTAGTCTCGATCATTACAAGTCAGAGACTTAGCACTAAGAAGAATACAAAAACCGACGGACGCCACAAACTACTCAGTCCATGGGAAGGTCCTTTTATCATCGCAAAAGTCATCGGACCAGGCACATACAAGCTCATAACTGAAGATGGAAAAGAAGTCAACAATACATGGCACATTAGTCAGTTACGGAGATTCTACGCATAAAAACAACTCAAGGGAGAATATGTATACAAGACGCAAGAGATCAACATTCATGATCAACAAAGATGTCGCAATATATCATTGTAACACATCAATATTCATGATCAATAAAGATGATTATCTCTCGACAAACATACGTCTCATGGCTCTATCCGAGTTCCTTCTTAAATGCAAAATGGCTAAAAATACGCCCGAGCATCCCGGCCGAGAGCAAAATAGTTGGAAAGACACTTGAGCCCGCTGATGAGGGTAGCTAACAAGCTAACACCTGAAATAAAATGCAAAATGGCTGAAAAGACGCCTGAGCATTCCAGCCGAGAGCAAAATAGTTGAAAAGACACTTGAGCCCACCGATGAGGGTAGCTAACAAGCTAACACCCGAAATAAAATCAAAACGACTAAAACTAAGCTTGGGCATAGACCAGAGCAATATCAAAAGAAGGACAAGAGGCTCGGGGGCTACACTGGAGATACCCAAGAATGCAAAGATCTACATATAACGAGTTGTTTACAACTCGACGGATCAAGCAAGGTCGTCGACACAAAGATCTACATATAACGAGTTGTTTACAACTCGACAGATCAAGCAAGGTCGTCGACACAAATATCTACATATAACGAGTTGTTTACAACTCGACGAATCAAGCAAGGTCATCGACACAAATATCTACATATAACGAGTTGTTTACAACTCGACGGATCAAGAAAGGTCGTCAACACAAAGATCTACATACAACGAGTTGTTTACAGGGCACAAGAGAAGGACAGACAAGCACTCGACAGATCAAGAAAGGTCGTCAACACAAGTTGTTAACACTGGATTTTGGTCGATTCTGGAAGATGACAGGTAGACCCACATGCGGGAAGAAGGGTGTTCGGCAAACAACGCAAGCGGTCGGCTAAATGCTTGTGCGGTCGGTTATTCTGGAAGGCGGTAACTCCATTCGGGAAAACAGAAGATGGCAGGCAAGACCGATCGGAAAGATGAGAGTTGTATTAATAAAGGAATCTATAAGTTTAGGGTAAGGAATCGTAAGTTTCCAAGTTTGTTTAGAAGTTTCTTTATAAATCGTAGTCCTTTAGGACTCACATTTTGTCTAGGGTATAAATATTGACCCTCGACCATTGTAATAAGGGTACACAACCAAATCAATACAACCGGCCCCGTGCCAACTTTCGAGTCCTCTTGTTGTGTCGTCGAGTTCTTCGAGAGGAATCATCGATCCGTCGACCTCCGTAAGTTCCGATAACCTTGTTATCATGTTTAGTATCATGCGGTGGATTTAGACATGGTGCAAGCAGTCTTGTTTGTTTTCAATGGTCGTGCGGCGGATCTTTGCTTGACAATCAAGAAGTCTTTGCTTATGCTTTGTTTATGAGTAGATACCGTGCGGCAGGCGTTTACTCATATGCTTAGTGAAGGCGAGATAGTTATCGGCTCTATATTAGATATGGCAAATCTAAATAGATTCATTAAGTTATCCAGTGTTGCATGTTTTAAACCTCTTATATATTTGTAACACACTTCTGCCCAATCTAGATTGATATTGTTCGGACTTCTTTCTCTTGTGGTTTTACTCGTGCTTCAACGATCATTGTCTATTCTTATATTACCCTTGCGAAATAGATAACATGCTCATAGTGGCCGAATTGTCTTAATCTAGATTGTCACATGTTGCGGGTTCATGCATGTTAATCACGTTTAAGCTTTAACGAAACTAGGTATTGTGCGGCAGATGCAGGTTTTAGTTTAGTTTAATCGCTTTTATTTGTACGTTCCTTCTTCATGGATCCCAATTCGGTTGGATTGCCGAGCTTGGTTATGCATTAACTCATAATTAATTTCACTTGTTCAAACGTGTCTTCCCATGTACATGCATTCGGCAATTACGTCTTTACGTGCATTTACCTTACGATTAGCTGAATGGTTTATGAATTTGTTGGCAGACAGCTCTCTATAGCCGTATGTCGTTGTAAGTGGCTTCAGGGCCGTACATGTGGAACTGTCCGGTATTACCCGACATGTTCCAGTTTGACATTTAATTGTTTTATCCCTTGTTAGTTTTCAGGTCAAACTGACTGGCACGCTTCCGGATCACGAAACACCCGGGAACCCAATTGAAGCCATGCTTTTCGGCTTGCTGTGTGTGAGGCACAGTACGTCACATTTTGTGTCAACACACTTTTTGGCACGCTCGGTGGGACAGTCTGCTAGTTCAAGATGGCATCTGAGATCAACAATGATCATGTTCTGGATGTAAGCATGGCAGAATTGCCAGATAATTACAAGGATTTAGTGCTACAAGCATGTGAGCAATACCAACGGAAGTGTTTGATGTCTTTTTCCAAAAACAAGAGCAATAAAGTGTTTCAAAAGCAGTCAATGCCAAGGGTTCTTCTTCCGCATCAAACTGATTACACTGAAGAGGAAGATGCTCAGAAGATGGCAGCCCTGATCTATAAAGCCATGGGAGAAACCATGACAAACCATCACACAGCTTTTCTGAATACCTTTCGGGCAATCATGATCAGTACTTTTGGTCCAATGGTTGATAAATACTTCGAAGAAAATGTTGGACCACTCAATGGGCCGACGCTTTTCAATGTTCCAAAGCATCAAGAGAGGCCTGTTGGAAAAGAAGTAGTGTCGCCTTCAAATATAGGTGGATTGACTCATACTGAAAAGCAATCACATCCCACCTATGGCCAGGTGACATTTGGTACCACAGGGGAAGTGCCACCTTCGGCTTATAGAGTTTCTCCAATATCAAACAGATTGCAAAAGAATATGTATGGTGATGGGTATCAAGAATTTACTGATTACAGTGCTATCAATGCTATGCCAAATCCAGGGTATAGAAGTGTTTCAGGATTGCCTTCTGGAGTGCAAGTACAAGGAAATCAGGATCCAGGCATTGATGTTTTGATGCACAGGATGGCCGATATGATGCAAAATCAGTTCGGCTTAAAGCCAAAGAATCAATCCTATTCATACAAGTCTCCTTATCCAGAATGGTACAACAGAGTGGCGTTACCTCCAAGGGTGAAGCCTCCGATAGATTTAACTAAGTTTTCTGGTCAAGATGATACTAGTACCATAGAGCACGTCAGTCGATACTTAATGCAGCTTGGAGAAGCTGCTTCAGATGAAGCTTGGAGAATTCGATATTTTCCTTTGTCTCTTACAGGACCAGCTTTCACATGGTTCACGTCTCTACCAGCTCATTCCATTGGTACGTGGGCAGAACTAGAACAGAAGTTTCATTCATATTTCTATACGGGTACTAATGAGAAGAAGTTA
This sequence comes from Miscanthus floridulus, assembly GCF_019320115.1. NCBI lineage: Eukaryota > Viridiplantae > Streptophyta > Magnoliopsida > Poales > Poaceae > Miscanthus > Miscanthus floridulus. The sequence goes on along the minus strand of NC_089587.1, from coordinate 220,302,198 downwards.
GTTGATCTCATGAGTCTGAGGATGAGAACAAATGAGACACCATTGGAATATCTTCGCAGATTTAGAGAGACCAAGAATATGTGTTATTCTTTAAATTTACCAGATGATCAACTACCTGGAATAGCTATAGCAGGAATGTTACCGAATATCAGGGAGAAGTTGTTCGGTTTGGAGTTTGATGATCTTGGCCAACTTGCACAGCGTTTAGCAGCTATGAGTAACCAAGCCCAAGGATTTAGGAGAGATAATCGCTTTCAGAAGAACAATGCCACTAATGAGGTGTATCAAGGTTTTCTGGATGAAGCGACTGAGTATATTGATGAAGATGAGATAGCTGCAGCTAAGTTAAATTGGGCAAAGGAACCCACTCAAGTTAGTCAACGTGGTTGAAGCAACAAAGGGGGACCTATGATTTTGATGTTACTAAGGCAGATAGACTTTTTGCATTGTTGATAAAGGAAGGGCGCATCAAGCTGCCAGAAGGACATCCTATGCTACGTCCTGAAGGAGTGAAAGACAAAAAGTATTGTGGTTTCCATAACACTAATTCTCATTCTATTAATGATTGCCGAGTATTCAGAATACGAATCCAGAAAGCTATCCAAGAGGGACATTTGAGGTTTGATGGTAAGATGAAAATTGATGATCAGCCTTTTCCACAAAATATGATTTCTTTCTCTGTGAATATGGTCTCTGCCAATGATCTCAAGGGTAAAGGCAAGGTGAAGGTGTTGACTTCTGATAGAGCAAAGGAGAGTGGTGCTGTTGACCCGGATCGGCAAGTCACCAGTAAAGAGCTGCAGCAACGAATTTGGTTTCAGAATAGCCGAACTGAAAAAGGTCAAACTTCCGAACCCAGAGTTACATCACGTATTTTGCTAAACAAGTGGTAGAGGGAACAAGAGAAGGAATACGGTAAGAAGCAATGGTTTATGGGAGAACGCCGAAGGTATGAGGAAGAAGTATACCGAAGGGAGCAAGAAAAATACATGACATAATAGGAGCAGTCTCATTGGGGTTGTTCGTTCTTTAGGCATTGTTGGAATGAAGGTTTGAGGTTGCCTGCAAGAAATAATTGTCCGGAGTGTAGTGTTCAGTACTCCGAGTATAGGCAATCTCGAGTCAACCGCCGTCCCGTCTATGAAAGACTTGGAACAAAGGTTCCTGAAGATGATCGGCGCTTAAAGATAGGTGGCTTTGAGAATCAGCAAAGGAAAAGAGTTGCAGGTTCGGGTTGGATTCATAATAGAGTGCATGATGAGGAAGCTGACTTCTATAAATACGTATGGCAAAAAGGACAGTGGTGTCCTCCAGGCCTGAGGAAAAGTCAGAAAAGAAGAGTGCAACGGTTGAGGAATAGGGAGCTGGAATTGGAAGTTGCCGAAACAAAGCAAATATGGCGTCCTAAAAAGAAGCCTGATGGATGTGGTCCTTCGGCTAATGCTTGCATGGCTTTCTTCCTCCCATCAGAGTTTATAGCTCCCGAAAGCCAAGATGTCCAAGAAGAGGTGTACTCTGATTTTGATGAAAGTGAATGTCAGGATTTGATGGCTCAGCTTGTATTAACACAGCAGGCTGTTTTTGATAAACCAATCAAGAATCGTCACTTGAGACCACTCTATTTAAAGGGATATGTCAATGGCAAGCCTTTAACTAAGATGTTTGTCGATGGAGGGGCTGCTATCAATATCATGCCTTATACTACCTTCAGGAAACTTGGGATGACTAATGAAGAATTGTTGAAAACTGACATGGTGCTCAGAGACTTTGCTGGCAATCCTTCCGATACCCGAGGTGCTATCCATGTCGAGTTGACCATTGGATCGAAAACTCTGATTACTACCTTTTTTGTCATTGATGGCAAGGGGGCATATAGTCTACTCTTGGGCAGAGATTGGATCCATGCTAATTGCTGCATTCCTTCAACCATGCATCAAATTCTCATTCAATGGATTGGAGATGATGTTGAAATTGTACATGCTGATGATTCGGTAAGTGTTGCTGCTACAGAGTCTACCTATTGGGAATATGAAGGCGTTGATTGTTTCTCTGGAAAAGTGTGGAAAGAAGGTCCTGTGAATGTTTTCAGCGAGGACCAACAGCCGATCCAAGCAGTCGGCTCTCATAGTAATTTTTAATGGGAAATCCTGTTGATGGCAACAAAGGAAAGTTGGGACGTGGTTTTATGTCGGCTGATAAATTGGAAGAAATTGATGTTGGTGACGATTCTAAGCCAAGACCGATGTATATTAGTGCAAAGTTAGACCCAGAATATAAATCAAAGTTGATAAACCTATTAAAAGAGTTTAAAGATTGTTTTGCTTGGGATTATACGGAAATGCCTGGATTGGATCGTTCCATTGTTGAGCATCGATTACCCATTAAACCTAGATTTCATCCTTACAAACAACCTCCACGGAAGATATACAAAGAGGAGGTATTAGCCGATGTAAAGAAGGAAGTTGAAAGATTAATAGAAGCAAACTTCATTCGGCCATGCAAGTATGCAGAGTGGATTTCAAATATAGTACCGGTATACAAGAAAAATGGAAAAATGAGAGTTTGTATAGATTTCAGAAATCTTAATAAGGCAACTCCCATGGATGGTTACCCAATGCCAGTTGCCGATTTGCTGGTAGATGCAGCAGCAGGTTATGAGGTCATTAGTTTTATGGATGGTAATGCTGGCTATAACCAAATTTTTATGGCAATAGAAGATATTTCGAAAACAGCTTTCAGATGTCCTGGTCATATTGGTTTGTTCGAGTGGATAGTCATGACGTTTGGGTTAAAGAATGCTGGTGCAACTTATCAAAGAGCTATGAATTATATTTTTCACGAGCTGATCGGCAAGATTGTAGAAATCTACATCGATGATGTAGTAGTCAAGTCTAGAAATTATGAAAGACATTTAGCCGATTTAAGAAAGACTCTGGAGTGCACAAGAAAGCATGGCTTGAAGATGAATCCAAACAAATGTGCCTTTGGAGTTTCGGCTGGTGAGTTTTTGGGATTTTTAGTTCATAAAGGAGGAATTGAAGTTGGTAAGAAGAGCATGGAAGCAATAGACAAAGTTGTGCCGCCAACTAATCTCACAGAATTGCAATCATTGTTAGGCAAAATCAACTTTGTAAGAAGATTCATATCCAATCTTTCAGAAAGAGTTTTACCCTTTTCCCCTTTATTGAAGCTCAAGAAAGATCAAAAATTTGTATGGGGTGACATACAACAAAAGGCTTTTGATGAGATCAAACAATATATGAAAGCACCACCTGTGCTGGTACCTCCACAACTTGACAAGCCTTTTAAGTTGTATGTGGCGGCCGATAGCCTAACGATAGGATCGGCCCTTATGCAAGAGTTTGAAGGAAAAGAAAGAGTCATAGCTTATCTTAGCCGAAAGTTGTTAGACCCGGAAACAAGGTATTCGGCTGCAGAAAAACTTTGCTTATGTGTATATTACTCATGTACCAAATCTCAGCACTATTTGTTGAATTCCGAATGCGTGGTGGTTTCTAGTTTTGATGTAATCAAGCATATGTTATCAATGCCGATTTTGAATGGAAGAATTGGCAAATGGATTTTAGCGTTGTCGGAATTTAATTTAAGATATGAATCGGCAAAGGCGGTAAAGGGTCAAATTATTGCCGATTTTATTACCCAACATCGGGATCTTTCTGTTGAAGTGGTAAGCATTGTGCCTTGGGCTTTGTTCTTCGATGGATCATCTTGTAACAAAGGTGGTGGTGCTGGTATTCTCTTAATTTCCCCACAAGGAAAGACTTTTGAATACGCGGTTCCTATTGGATTTCATGTTACTAATAATCAGGCAGAGTATGAAGCATTGATTAGAGGGCTTCGGCTTCATATAGAAGTAAAGGCCGCTGCTGTCGAAATCTTTGGGGATTCTGAGTTGGTGATTAATCAATTGAATGGTCAGTATGAATGCAAGAACAATGTGTTAAGAGAATATTATGAGGAATGTAGAGAACTTTTGAAGAATTTTCTGGTAGTAACCTTGCATCATGTCCCTAGAGAGTGCAATGAAGAAGCAAATAAGTTAGCTCAAGCTGCTTCTGGATATCGAGAGAATCGGGAGATTTTTGCTATAGAAGAAGATGTTTTAAATACTGATCAAGTAGATGGTGATTGGAGATACGAAGTTACCAATTATCTGAAAAATCCATCTCAAAAGGTTTCCCGAAAACTCAGGTACAAAGCTCTCAAATTTGTGTTTCTTGATGATCAGTTATATTACAAGTCCATCGATGGAGTATTGCTCAAATGCTTAAGTCAAGAAGAAGTCAAGAAAGTGATGTATGAGGTTCACGAAGGATTGTGTGGTGCACATCAGTCAGCTTATCGGATGAAGTGGATAATTAGGAGAACTGGTTATTTTTGGCCAACTATGTTGGAAGATTGTTTTGAATATTACAAAGGGTGTCACAATTGTCAGAAATTCGGCAATATTCAAAAGGTTCCAGCGTCTGCTATGAATCCTATAATCAAGCCTTGGCCGTTCAGAGGATGGGGTATAGATTTAATTGGTCAGATCAATCCTCCTTCTAGTAAGGGACACAAATTTGTACTCTTGGCCACGGATTATTTTACCAAGTGGGTTGAAGCTATCCCTTTGAAGAAGGTAACGTCAGAGAATATGATCAGTTTTGTTAAGGAACATATAGTTTACAGATTTGGGATTCCTCAGACTATAACAACTGATCAAGGAACTCAATTTACTTCTTCAGAATTCTGTGACTTTGCCAAAAGTATGGGGATTAAGTTGTATAATTCTTCTCCCTATTATGCACAAGCTAATGGTCAGGCAGAAGCATCAAATAAGATTATGATTAAAATTATCCAGAAGAAGATTGATGAAAAACCAAGGAAATGGCACTTGGTTCTTAATGAAGCATTGTGGGCTTACCGAATGGCTTGTCATGGGTCCACTCAAACGTCTCCCTATGAACTGGTTTATGGACATCATGCTGTGTTACCATGGGAACTGCGGTCAGGATCAAGGCGAGTTATTTTACAGAAAGAATTAGCAGAAGAAAACTATAAGAATCTGATGATGGATGAATTGGAAGATTTACATTTGATTCGTCTTAAGGCATTAGAAAATATTGAGAAAAATAAATTACGCGTCGCCAAGTATTATAACAAAAGGGTTAGGCTGAAGCAATTCGCAAAAGGAGATTTGGTGTGGAAAACTGTATTGCCGGTTGGAACAAAGGATAGAGCATTCGGCAAATGGTCTCCAAATTGGGAAGGTCCTTTCCGAATAGTAGAGTGTGTACCTGGCAATGCATACATATTGAAGACTTTATTTGGGGAAGAGTTTACCAGAGCTATCAATGGAAGATTTATTAAGAAATACTATCCCAGTGTTGAGGTTGGTTCGTGAATGTAGATCAGAAAAACGACAAGGAAAAAATTGCCTTTAGCCTAAAAATCAGATACAAGACTGAGAATAGCCGGTATCATTCATATCACCTTTAGCACAAAATAGCCGATGCGGTTTGCATCGCCTCTAGCACAAAAAAATGTTTGTCTGAAACTGGGTTGTTTTCAGCATTTTTTCTGACAGTCGCAAGTGGAATTTTACCGAAAAGAATCAAAGAAGTAAATATTATTCCAAAAGACGAGATTGTTTATAAAGTTTATCCTAATACAAACTACTCCTCAAATAACTTGTTGAGGACGGATTGGGGGTTTGTGATTTCGGCAAGGGCAGCAGCATGATCGTCGTAGGCCTCCAGACGCTCATCGATGTCGTCGACTTCATCCGGGCATCCTCCAACGAAGCCAACTGGCTGGGAGGAGTAGTCCTCGTTGGTTTGGGAGGTCATTGCCGCCAGCCCGAGAGAAGCGCCGAGGTGCACACCTTGGATGACGGCCTGATCAATGCGGCCGTCCACAGCATCAAGGCGTGCCTCGGATGTCTCCCCCTGAGCATTCACCTTGTCGGCAATCTTGTTCGCCGCCATCTTCAAGCGGTCATTCTCCGCGGAAAGAGCTGGGCATGAAAGAAGAAATGGGTCGGCAAGCAAAGGAAGTCAGGATGATAAAACTAAGTGAGGATATCAAACCGGTGATGGCGTCGCAGAATTGTTTCCGCTGATCCTCCCATTCGGCTTGATAGATGCTGAACTTCTTGGATACATCGCTTAGCTCCTCTCGGGCTTCGTCCCTCTCCTGGTGAAACTTGAGCGCCTCCTCGTGAGAGTATGGATGGTGTGCATCTGCTGGCTCTGCCGAACCCCAAGGGTTGGAATGGTAAGAGCTTGAGGAGCTGGAAGATCCGGAGGAGCCGGATGATGGAGTTCCCGGTTGAGTTGCCGACACTGGAGGAAGGAGATGGTATTGGCTAGAGCTGATGACTCTTATCCTGATGAATGAGGAAGGGGAAATTGGAATTAATAGATGAACGAGGAGATTGCAAAGGGGGCAAAGAACCGAATCATACCCACGACGCCGGCAGCGCGACGCTCTGCTTCCTTCAGCCTCTCCGTCGGCAGGACGCTTGCCACGGTTGCCACTGTTCGTCATTTGCTTTGGTGGAGGTTAGGGTTTCCTTCTGGAATGAATTGAATGAAGGAAGTGGAAGAGACGGATGTGAGAACGCTGAGGCAAAGATAGTGATGAAGGCCAATGGAAAGGTCTATTTATAAGCCGAAGCGAAAGATCGTGGCGAATTCCACGGGGTTGTGGGGCGAGAATCCCGAACGGCGGAGTAGGTTTGTTCCCTTTCGGCTGGGCCATTACTGGACTGGGCCAGGCCTGAGTTAAGTCGAACGTCGCTTGAATATCTCCATGATTTATTGGAGCCAACATTGTTCGGCTATACCCTCACAGTATTTGGATTGGATTCGTTCGGTTATCGGAAGAATGGAGATAATCGGCTACATTCTAATCGAGTAATTTAAGGGAAAATGGCCGATTGCTTTTTTTCGAACGAATGAAAATAAGTGAACATAAAGTTGTTTAATCAAGGAAAAAAGGGTATCACACTTAAAGTTTATTACAAGCCTAATGTCTACTGGTTCAGAAGATGATTGATTGCTTCTATGGCCTCGGTCCTGATTCGGCTAACATTATCTAGCACTTTTTGATCTTCATATTCGGAACTCTGGATGCTGGATAACTTATTTTTGATCTGCTGGTCTTCTTTGATGGTCGAAGCTGTCTTTAGTGAAGTTGCTTCTATGTTCTTCGGCAGATTGGCTATATGGGCCCTGTGAGACTGAATTTTGGCATTCAGTTCGGCTAGTTGAGCTTCTAGTCTGATTTTTTCATCCTCCATGGATTTCAGTTCAGGCTCCAAGGTTGCCAAGGAATTTCTCGTAGTCTGGATATGAGAGTGAAGATCTTTAATCTCCAGCTTTTTCAAAGATCTATCCTTCTGCAGAGCGGCCCTCGAAGATATGTTCTTGGTTGCCCTTCTCACCATAGCAAAGTGATCATCAAGATGGGCTGCAGATTCTAGGGGAGCCTTGAGAGCAGAAGGGATATCTTGATCAATGAGTTCAAGGAGGTCTTTTATCTGGTCTGCATCCTGAACCAGACTAATGGTATCCTTATTCAGCAGAATAATCACTTCTTTTAGTCGAGCCTGATTCTCCAGTGATAAAGTTTGATGAGAAGTGATCTCTTCACCTTTCTCAATAATGTAGTCCTCAATAGAGAAGGAGTAACTGGTGGTCGGTTTAGTGATATTCTTCTAGACAAAGAGGAAGAAAGAAGGTGTTAGCCGATTAGGTAATTTTGCTAAAATATAGTATGAGACAAGGCATTACCTGTTGGGCTGATTGGTCATCAGGATGGGTTATACCCTGGCTTGCTGGAGGACTTGATTGAAGGTTCAGAAGAGATGGGTCTGGAGATTGATCAGGAGAAGTTTCCTTTGCCAGTTCATCTAAGATCTCATCTATTCTCAGTAAAGTGAATGATAATGAGCATAAGAGATAGATGTTGTTAAAGAGAAAGGAGAGGAGAATTGGTTGAACAGTGTTACCTATAGTCTCATCAGGTTTATGAGCCTTTGAACCTTCAGCTTCATGGGTCTCTGAAGTTTCGCTATCATGGATTTCTTCATCTTCAGTAGAAACTTCAGGGGTTGGTTCTGCAGGCGCTGAGGTATTACCCAGTATGGGAATTTCGACTTGTGGCTGCAATGGAAGAAGTGAGTGTAGAGGTAGTCAGGCTTACTGCTAAATAAGATGGTTGAACTGATAAGAAAACAAAAGGTTCATGCCTTAAGGGATGATCTGGCTTTCTTGGTCCTTGGTTTCTTGGGTAAGAGGAAACTTTCAGGTGTTTTCCTTTTGCTTTTTCCTCTGGAAGATGCAGCAGGTAAAGTAGCAGGAGTTCTCATGAGTGCCTTTAGAGGTGCTAAATCCAAAGTTGCAGAAGTTTTCATGAATTCCTTTAAGTTTGGAGCATCAAACCCCAGAGCAGGTTTGGGGCCAGCCGGATAGTACTGAATTGCTTTGGTAGGGGGAGTAAACTCAAGATCCTATGCATGACCAGATGTTAAAATAAGAAGTGGATTCAAGAACAAGAAATGATGGGTATAGTGAAATTACCTCACTGTCAGAAGCAAAATCGGGTTGCAAGTTTTTGCATAAAGAATGAACTGATATATTGAAGATATGAGCATGCCATTCTTGCCACCAAGAGACAAAGAGAGGGTGAGCAGCATCTATTAGCCCAAATGGAGATGGTTCGTATATTGGTAATTCCCATCCTAATTCAAAGACCTTCTTGGCTTCCATTCCTTCTGTTAGTACTTCCCTTGATTTTATGATTGTTGAGAAGAGGAATTTTGGAGGCAGTTGGCCGCATCCTAATTGTCTGGCCACCATGTTTGGATAATAGAATTCATAGGTGGATTGTACTAATCTCCCATGATGAAATTCGGCTGGCAAAGTGCAAGGTTTGATAAAGGAGTTGAAAATCTCTGTGGATTCTTGGCCTGAACAACCAATTTCATAGCTAAACTTGCAGGGCAAAGTCAGATCTTCATTCTCTCTGTAAGGAAACCAGAGCACATTGCCGAATCCTTTGAAAAATAGCTTGAAGAGATGACCAATGTCTATATCAATGCTTATAGATGCTGCTGCTTCCCCATAAGTCTGACAAGCCTTAACCTTTGCTGTGCTGCCTTTAGCATAGTTAACTGAGGGGAAACTTAGGTTGAAGAGGCTCACAGGGGTTATCTGATGCATATATAGTTGGAGCCACATTTGAATTAGCCACCAGGGACCATTTACGCAAGAAATTTCTCCACCGTGGCGCATCTGAAGGGTGATCTGATGCATCATATGATAAGCAGACCCTAAAAGATATTTGCCTAATGGGATCTGGGTGCCTGCAGCTAAGTCTTCAGCCATTACCATGTGATTCAGGGTTGGTTCATTGGATTTTCCACAGAAGATGAATCTGCATAGCCACATATTCATGAAGGCTTTCAACTCTTTGTCAGAAACGGTGCCAGATGCATTCATATAGTTCTGGATATGTTTGATCCATCCACATCCAGAACTGACGGCTCTTTGATTACTCTTGCTCTTGTACTTATAAGGATATACTGGCAATGACACATTCAAACCAGTCATCATGAATACGTCGGCTAGAGTGATGGTCATAATACCATGACCAAAGATAAAGGCATTGGTGGCGTCAGACCAAAAGTGAGAAGCTGCTATTAGAAGGGAATCATTCCTGGGTGTCTCTGCTAAAGATAACTCCAGACAATGACTGATGTCCTGACTTTCCCAGTGGCTGCTGCTCTTCTCCAACATTCTCCTGTACCAGTTACGCCATCCGGTGATTGGGGGAAATGGCCAATTCTTGAATGTGTTTGGCCATCGGTTTGGTGAGGTAATCCCAGACTTGAAAGGAATTCTTTGGGTTTCCTTCTCAATGATTTCAGAAGGGTCAGGATTTCCCATTGGGCCGAGGAAATAGGAGTCGGGGTTGGCAGCATAAGGGATCAAAATCTGGCTCTTGTACTCCTTTAGAAGATGATTGAAATCAGAGGGGAGTAAATCAAAAGAGGAGCGGAAGGATGAGATGAAAGTTGCCGAATATAAATGAAGTTTACCTCTGGAATTTCGTCCTGGGTCGCCATTGAAGATTGGAAGGAGGTCCGAGGTTGCGCTGAAAGCTTGAATTTTTGGGCAGCGGCTGCGGTTTTGAACGGTGATGACCTAGGAGGATGAAAGAGCTTGTGGTCAATTTCAGAATAAAACAACTTTTATCCCGAAATTGAGGGGGCATGTGTTAACACTGGATTTTGGTCGATTCTGGAAGATGACAGGTAGACCCACATGCGGGAAGAAGGGTGTTCGGCAAACAACGCAAGCGGTCGGCTAAATGCTTGTGCGGTCGGTTATTCTGGAAGGCGGTAACTCCATTCGGGAAAACAGAAGATGGCAGGCAAGACCGATCGGAAAGATGAGAGTTGTATTAATAAAGGAATCTATAAGTTTAGGGTAAGGAATCGTAAGTTTCCAAGTTTGTTTAGAAGTTCCTTTGTAAATCGTAGTCCTTTAGGACTCACATTTTGTCTAGGGTATAAATATTGACCCTCGACCATTGTAATAAGGGTACACAACCAAATCAATACAACCGGCCCCGTGCCAACTTTCGAGTCCTCTTGTCGTGTCGTCGAGTTCTTCGAGAGGAATCATCGATCCGTCGACCTCCGTAAGTTCCGACAACCTTGTTATCATGTTTAGTATCATGCGGTGGATTTAGACATGGTGCAAGCAGTCTTGTTTGTTTTCAATGGTCGTGCGGCGGATCTTTGCTTGACAATCAAGAAGTCTTTGCTTATGCTTCGTTTATGAGTAGATACCGTGCGGTAGGCGTTTACTCATATGCTTAGTGAAGGCGAGATAGTTATCGGCTCTATATTAGATATGGCAAATCTAAATAGATTCATTAAGTTATCCAGTGTTGCATGTTTTAAACCTCTTATATATTTGTAACACACTTCTGCCCAATCTAGATTGATATTGTTCGGACTTCTTTCTCTTGTGGTTTTACTCGTGCTTCAATGATCATTGTCTATTCTTATATTACCCTTGCGAAATAGATAACATGCTCATAGTGGCCGAATTGTCTTAATCTAGATTGTCACATGTTGCGGGTTCATGCATGTTAATCACGTTTAAGCTTTAACGAAACTAGGTATCGTGCGGCAGATGCAGGTTTTAGTTTAGTTTAATCGCTTTTATTTGTACGTTCCTTCTTCATGGATCCCAATTCGGTTGGATTGCCGAGCTTGGTTATGCATTAACTCATAATTAATTTCACTTGTTCAAACGTGTCTTCCCATGCACATGCATTCGGCAATTACGTCTTTACGTGCATTTACCTTACGATTAGCTGAATGGTTTATGAATTTGTTGGCAGACAGCTCTCTATAGCCGTATGTCGTTGTAAGTGGCTTCAGGGCCGTACATGTGGAACTGTCCGGTATTACCCGACATGTTCCGGTTTGACATTTAATTGTTTTATCCCTTGTTAGTTTTCAGGTCAAACTGACTGGCACGCTTCCGGATCACAAAACACCCGGGAACCCAATTGAAGCCACGCTTTTCGGCTTGCTGTGTGTGAGGCACAGTACGTCACATTTTGTGTCAACACAAGTTGTTTACTTATACAGAAAAGTACTCGACAAATCATCCGAGGAATAGGCAGGGCATTTAGACAAAGAAGACATCAACAAAAAAAGACCTTCATTCAAAAAAAAGAAGAAGTATAATGTCATATTACAAGGCACGAGCATAAAAGTCAAATACATCAAGCCTCATCATCAGGAGAAGGGAGAACGATATTAAGATTATCTACTATCCTACTAGCTAAGTCTTCAACTTCAGGCTCCATCCTCTCAACAACATCGATGTATTTTTGACTATCAGTTTCCTCTACTATCTTGGACAAAGGAGCCGCTGGAGCAAGAACCCGGACTTGGGCTAGAACATTTTTGGTACACAGTTGAGCGCACCTCTTCACAAACTCTTGAAAACAAGTCGAAATTCAAGGAATCAACTGAGCCCAAGATTGCCCATCATCTGCTGGCGTTCGTAGAACGTCGGCTACTGAACGAAAGGATTTCCACAAAGCCTTCCAGTTCTCGGTAGCCGTCGCCAACCTACCAGACAAGTCTTCAATGGTTTTCTGAGCCTGCACAAGATCTCTATCAGCTCCACGCCTAATCAACTTAGCAAGCGCAAGTTCCTCTTTAGCATGAGCAATTACCTCCTCAGCCTTGTTATGACTTGTACGAACAAGAGTCTTCATTTCTTCAATGCCCTCCGAGAGTTTTTGTTTCTCAACCCAGAGAGCTGGACGAAGCAGCAGACAACAAGTCAGTAGAAAGGAAAGTTTGAATACAAAAAGAAACAAAAATAACCCTCAATACCGTTGCACTCCTTCACGGCCTCCAAGTCCTTCGTGGCCTCCGAGTTCTTTTGAGCCTCCTGAAGAGCGGCATCCCTCTACTTCTTGATTTCGACAGCCCGGGCACGAAGAGATTTTTCTTCATCCTGATGCATTTGACGCTCAGCCTCCAGCTCAGCCCGGAGGAGATCAAGATTAGCTTTTAGGGTGCTCACTTCTGAAGACAACTTTTTCTTGTTTTTAGATGAGAAAAAGAAGCCGGTATGATCATGAGAGAAGGACTGAACAAAAAGATACAAAGAA